>NW_027064448.1:0-26092 GCF_032884065.1 Artemia franciscana
CACCTTTGGTCGTAAAAAAGGGTACCGGACTTTTCAATCTCTAATCGAATAACGTCCTTTCCAAGTTTCCCATCAATGGACGAAAAAATGACAAGAAAAAGTTTTATGAACCTTTGTCGGACCCCATTTTGAGTAGAACCAATATACAACGTTTTTACGAACAACCGTCCCGTACAAAGTGGCAGGGGAAAAAAGACAATCAACTGAGGGCAAATAATTCTTTACTTAGGTAGCTGTCTTTGATAGATTACGCCTCATAGCCACCTGCAGACAGCTGGGATCCCTAAGATAGCATCTTGTGTTTCACTCCTTTCCTTACTCATATCAATAGAGCAGAACACTGGCCTCTGCACCACTTCACTGAGGACATGATCTTCTTCTGGAACCGGGTAAAAGAACAAAAACCCTAATGATGCATGCTAGTTCCCGCCCCTTCAAATAGTCTCCTCTAGTATAAGAAACAGTTAAAGAAAAAGATAGAAAGTAAGAGAGAGAGAGAGAGAGAGAGAAAGAGAGAGAGAGAGAAAGAGAGAACAATTCTTGTTTCTCCGTATCATTAGTCCAATTTTACTTTTTGGGAAGTTACCAGCCTCCTCTTCCCCCTTCCAGAAGAATACTAGCTAGTTCATTAATTCTGCAAATTCAATAATAAAGTATTTTATAATTAACTATTAGAAGATAGTTATTCAAAACGAATCATACTTCTTATAATATCTCAGGTTTTATTTTCAGAGGCTTTTACATAATTCCATATTGAGATTCTAGGATTACCCTAAAAAAGAGAATATTCCTGAATAGAATCTTTTTCAAGCTCTTAGATCTTCATCAAGCCCCAAAATGTGATATATTCCGAAAAATAAAAAGCCATTAAGGAGAAGGGATGTATTAAAGACAGGAAATAATAAATAAAGCTTATCACCATACAAATTATTCTGTAAGCATTCGCATCCAAAATTATTCTAAGTAAATAGATGGTATTGAATTTGGTTGGCTTCCAAATAACGACTAATGCCTTCTGCTCCTTTTTATACAACCACGTTTTGATTTTCTTTAAAAGTAAAAGGCGAATTATACTTAAAACAAACGGATATTGACTCATATAAGAAGTTTAACTTTAATTAAACGATTCATTTTCTCTCGCCCAGTTCTGGTTCCTTTTCTCGTAGTGCATGGTTCAGTATTATGAATTGTTGGATGTAGGCTAAGAATCTGAATTAAGCAATTGGTGACTTATTAAAAGTTCACTAGTAAAATAGGCCTACACTTGTTCATTCTAATCCCACCAAACCGACAGCAAAATCGCCCTTTTCAGTGAACATCATACCTATAAGCTGGGGTCAAGATATTTTCCGTCCTTGATCCATCACTTTTTTAATAAATTACTCGTATTATGTTTAAGAAGCATATCGTAAAATATCAATGAACTTTGTTAAAATCCCGTTCCCTAGGATTACATGGTAAATCGTTTTCAATAGGATTAATAGGTATACCTTTCTAATCAAATATATCGCAGACGCCTTTATTTTAAAATTGGAGTTAAGTTTTAGTTTTCGAGGGTAATAGCTACGTATGTTGAAAAAATGAAGATATTAGACTATTTTATGATTGGAAATGGTAAAGAATGTGATTAAAGGCTCTTTCCCTATTTCAAAAGTTTTAGTTTTCGAGGGTAATAGCTATGTCTGTGGAAAAAATGAAGATATTAGACAATTTTATGATTGCACATGGTAAAGAATGTGATTAAAGGCTCTTTTCCTATTTCAAAAGTTTTAGTTTTCAAGGGTAATAGCTACGTATGTTGAAAAAATGAAGATATTAGACAATTTTATGATTGCAAATGGTAAAGAATGTGATTAAAGGCTCTTTTCCTATTTCAAAAGTTTTAGTTTTCGAGGGTAATAGCTACGTATGTTGAAAAAATGAAGATATTAGACTATTTTATGATTGCAAATGGTAAAGAATATGATTAAAGGCTCTTTTCCTATGTCAAAAGTTTTAGTTTTCGAGGGTAATAGCTACCTATGTTGAAAAAATGAAGATATTAGACTATTTTATGATTGCACATGGTAAAGAATGTGATTAAAGGCTCTTTTCCTATTTCAAAAGTTTTAGTTTTTGAGGGTAATAGCTACTTATAAATTTTAGTTTTCGAGGGTAATAGCTACGTATGTTGAAAAAATGAACATATTAGACAATTTTATGATTGCACATGGTAAAAATTTGATTAAAGGCTCTTTTCCTATTTCAAAAGTTTTAGTTTTCGAGGGTAATAGCCACGTATGTTGAAAAAATGAAGATATTAGACTATTTTATGATTGCAAATGGTAAAGAATGTGATTAAAGGCTCTTTTCCTATGTCAAAAGTTTTAGTTTTCGAGGGTAATAGCTACGTATGTTGTAAAAATGAAGATATTAGACAATTTTATGATTGCACATGGTAAAGAATGTGATTAAAGGCTCTTTTCCTATTTCAAAAGTTTTAGTTTTCGAGGGTAATAGCTACGTATGTAGAAAAAATTAAGATATTAGACTATTTTATGATTGCAAATGGTAAAGAATGTGATTAAAGGCTCTTTTCCTATTTCAAAAGTTTTAGTTTTCGAGGGTAAGAGCTACGTATGTTGAAAAAATGAAGATATTAGACTATTTTATGATTGCAAATGGTAAAGAATGTGATTAAAGGCTCTTTTCCTATTTCAAAATTTTAGTTTTCGAGGGTAATAGCTACGTATGTTGAAAAAATGAAGATATTAGAATAGTTTATGATTGCAAATGGTAAAGAATGTGATTAAAGGCTCTCTTCCTATTTCAAAAGTTTTAGTTCTCGAGGGTAATAGCTACGTATGTTGAAAAAATGAAGGTATTAGACTATTTTATGATTGCAAATGGTAAAGAATGTGATTAAAGGCTCTTTTCCTATGTCAAAAGTTTTAGTTTTCGAGGGTAATAGCTACGTATGTTGAAAAAATGAGGATATTAGACTATTTTATGATTGCACATGGTAAAGAATGTGATTAAAGGCTCTTTTCCTATTTCAAAAGTTTTAGTTTTCGAGGGTAATAGCTACTTATGTTGAAAAAATGAAGATATTAGACTATTTTATGATTGCAAATGGTAAAGAATGTTATTAAAGGCTCTTTTCCTATTTCAAAAGTTTTAGTTTTCGAGGGTAATAGCTACGTATGTTGAAAAAATGAAGATATTAGACTATTTTACGATTGCACATGGTAAAGAATATGATTAAAGGCTCTTTTCCTATTTCAAAAGTTTTAGTTTTCGAGGGTAATAGCTACGTATGTTGAAAAAATGAAGATATTAGACAATTTTATGATTGCACATGGTAAAGAATGTGATTAAAGGCTCTTTTCCTATTTCAGAAGTTTTAGTTTTCGAGGGTAATAGCTACGTATGTTGAAAAAATGAAGATATTAGACTATTTTATGATTGCAAATGGTAAAGAATGTGATTAAAGGCTCTTTTCCTATTTCAAAAGTTTTAGTTTTCGAGGGTAATAGCTACGTATGTTGAAGAAATGAAGATATTAGAATATTTTATGATTGCAAATGGTAAAGAATGTGATTAAAGGCTCTTTTCCTATGTCAAAAGTTTAGTTTTCGAGGGTAATAGCTACGTATGTTGAAAAAATGAAGATATTAGACTATTCTATGATTGCACATGGTAAAGAATGTGATTAAAGGCTCTTTTCCTATTTCAAAAGTTTTAGTTTTCGAGGGTAATAGCTATGTATGTTGAAAAAATGAAGATATTAGACTATTTTATGATTGCAAATGGAAAAGAATGTGATTAAAGGTTCTTTTCCTATTTCAAAATGTTTAGTTTTTTAGGGTAATAGCTACGTATGTTGAAAAAATGAAGATATTAGACTCTTTTATGATTGCATATGGTAAAGAATGTGATTAAAGGCTCTTTTCCTATGTCAAAAGTTTTAGTTTTCGAGGGTGATAGCTACGTATGTTGAAGAAATGAAGATATTAGAATATTTTATGATTGCAAATGGTAAAGAATGTGATTAAAGGCTCTTTTCCTATGTCAAAAGTTTTAGTTTTCGAGGGTAATAGCTACGTATGTTGAAAAAATGAAGATATTAGACTATTCTATGATTGCACATGGTAAAGAATGTGATTAAAGGCTCTTTTCCTATTTCAAAAGTTTTAGTTTTCGAGGGTAATAGCTATGTATGTTGAAAAAATGAAGATATTAGACCATTTTATGATTGCAAATGGTAAAGAATGTGATTAAAGGTTCTTTTCCTATTTCAAAAGTTTTAGTTTTCGAGGGTAATAGCTACGTATGTTGAAAAAATGAAGATATTAGACTATTTTATGATTGCACATGGTAAAGAATGTGATTAAAGGCTCTTTTCCTATGTCAAAAGTTTTAGTTTTCGAGGGTAATAGCTACGTATGTTGAAAAAAATGAACATATTAGACAATTTTATGATCGCACATCATAAAGAATGTGATTAAAGGCTCTTTTCCTATTTCAAAAGTTTTAGTTTTCGAGGGTAATAGCTACGTATGTTGAAAAATGAAGATATTAGACTATTTGATGATTGCAAATGGTAAACAGTGTGATTAAAGGCTCTTTTCCTATGTCAAAAGTTTTAGTTTTCGAGGGTAATAGCTAGGGTAATAGCTACGTATGTTGAAAAAATGAAGATATTAGACAATTTTATGATTGCACATGGTAAAGAATGTGATTAAAGGCTCTTTTCCTATGTCAAAAGTTTTAGTTTTTGAGGGTAATAGCTACGTATGTTCAAAAAATGAAGATATTAGACAATTTTACGATTGCACATGGTAAAGAATGTGATTAAAGGCTCTTTTCTTATTTTAAAGTTTTAGTTTTCGAGGGTAATAGCTACGTATGTTGAAAAAATGAAGATATTAGACAATTTTACGATTGCACATGGTAAAGAATGTGATTAAAGGCTCTTTTCCTATGTCAAAAGTTTTAGTTTTCGAGGGTAATAGCTACGGATGTTGAAAAAATGAAGATATTAGACTATTTTATGATTGCACATGGTAAAGAATGTGATTAAAGGCTCTTTTCCTATTTCAAAAGTTTTAGTTTTCGAGGGTAATCGCTAAGTATGTTGAAAAAATGAAGATATTAGACTATTTTACGATTGCACATGGTAAAGAATGTGATTAAAGGCTCTTTTCCTATTTCAAAAGTTTTAGTTTTCGAGGGTAATAGCTACGTATGTTGAAAAAATGAAGATATTAGACTATTTTATAATTGCACATGGTAAAGAATGTGATTAAAGGCTCTTTTCCTATTTCAAAAGTTTTAGTTTTCGAGGGTAATAGCTACGTATGTTGAAAAAATGAAGATATTAGACAATTTTATGATTGCACATGGTAAAGAATGTGATTAAAGGCTCTTTTCCTATTTCAGAAGTTTTAGTTTTCGAGGGTAATAGCTACGTATGTTGAAAAAATGAAGATATTAGACTATTTTATGATTGCAAATGGTAAAGAATGTGATTAAAGGCTCTTTTCCTATTTCAAAAGTTTTAGTTTTCGAGGGTAATAGCTACGTATGTTGAAGAAATGAAGATATTAGAATATTTTATGATTGCAAATGGTAAAGAATGTGATTAAAGGCTCTTTTCCTATGTCAAAAGTTTTAGTTTTCGAGGGTAATAGCTACGTATGTTGAAAAACTGAAGATTTTAGACTATTCTATGATTGCAAATGGTAAAGAATGTGATTAAAGGCTCTTTTCCTATTTCAAAAGTTTTACTTTTCGAGGGTAATAGCTACGTATGTTGAAAAAATGAAGATATTAGACTATTTTATGATTGCAAATGGTAAAGAATGTGATTAAAGGTTCTTTTCCTATTTCAAAAGTTTTAGTTTTCGAGGGTAATAGCTACGTATGTTGAAAAAATGAAGATATTAGACTATTTTATGATTGCAAATGGTAAAGAATGTGATTAAAGGCTCTTTTCCTTTGTCAAAAGTTTTAGTTTTCGAGGGTAATAGCTACGTATGTTGAAAAAATGAACATATTAGACAATTTTATGATCGCACATGGTAAAGAATGTGATTAAAGGCTCTTTTCCTATTTCAAAAGTTTTAGTTTTCGAGGGTAATAGCTACGTATGTTGAAAAAAATGAACATATTAGACAATTTTATGATCGCACATGGTAAAGAATGTGATTAAAGGCTCTTTTCCTATTTCAAAAGTTTTAGTTTTCGAGGGTAATAGCTACGTATGTTGAAAAATGAAGATATTAGACTATTTGATGATTGCAAATGGTAAACAGTGTGATTAAAGGCTCTTTTCCTATGTCAAAAGTTTTAGTTTTCGAGGGTAATAGCTAGGGTAATAGCTACGTATGTTGAAAAAATGAAGATATTAGACAATTTTATGATTGCACATGGTAAAGAATGTGATTAAAGGCTCTTTTCCTATGTCAAAAGTTTTAGTTTTTGAGGGTAATAGCTACGTATGTTCAAAAAATGAAGATATTAGACAATTTTACGATTGCACATGGTAAAGAATGTGATTAAAGGCTCTTTTCTTATTTTAAAGTTTTAGTTTTCGAGGGTAATAGCTACGTATGTTGAAAAAATGAAGATATTAGACAATTTTACGATTGCACATGGTAAAGAATGTGATTAAAGGCTCTTTTCCTATGTCAAAAGTTTTAGTTTTCGAGGGTAATAGCTACGTATGTTGAAAAAATGAAGATATTAGACTATTTTATGATTGCACATGGTAAAGAATGTGATTAAAGGCTCTTTTCCTATTTCAAAAGTTTTAGTTTTCGAGGGTAATCGCTAAGTATGTTGAAAAAATGAAGATATTAGACTATTTTACGATTGCACATGGTAAAGAATGTGATTAAAGGCTCTTTTCCTATTTCAAAAGTTTTAGTTTTCGAGGGTAATAGCTACGTATGTTGAAAAAATGAAGATATTAGACTATTTTATAATTGCACATGGTAAAGAATGTGATTAAAGGCTCTTTTCCTATTTCAAAAGTTTTAGTTTTCGAGGGTAATAGCTACGTATGTTGAAAAAATGAAGATATTAGACAATTTTATGATTGCACATGGTAAAGAATGTGATTAAAGGCTCTTTTCCTATTTCAGAAGTTTTAGTTTTCGAGGGTAATAGCTACGTATGTTGAAAAAATGAAGATATTAGACTATTTTATGATTGCAAATGGTAAAGAATGTGATTAAAGGCTCTTTTCCTATTTCAAAAGTTTTAGTTTTCGAGGGTAATAGCTACGTATGTTGAAGAAATGAAGATATTAGAATATTTTATGATTGCAAATGGTAAAGAATGTGATTAAAGGCTCTTTTCCTATGTCAAAAGTTTTAGTTTTTGAGGGTAATAGCTACGTATGTTGAAAAAATGAAGATATTAGACTATTTTTTGATTGCACATGGTAAAGAATGTGATTAAAGGCTCTTTTCTTATTTTAAAGTTTTAGTTTTCGAGGGTAATAGCTACGTATGTTGAGAAAATGAAGATATTAGACTATTTTATGATTGCAAATGGTGAAGAATGTGATTAAAGGCTCTTTTCCTATGTCAAAAGTTTTAGTTTTCGAGGGTAATAGCTACGTATGTTGAAAAAATGAAGATATTAGACTATTTTATGATTGCACATGGTAAAGAGTGTAATTAAAGGCTCTTTTCCTATGTCAAAAGTTTTAGTTTTCGAGGGTAATAGCAACGTATGTTGAAAAAATGAAGATATTAGACTATTTTATGATTGCAAATGGTGAAGAATGTGATTAAAGGCTCTTTTCCTATTTCAAAAGTATTAGTTTTCGAGGGTAATAGCTACGCATGTTGAAAAAATGAAGATATTAGACTATTTTATGATTGCAAATGGTAAAGAATGTGATTAAAGGCTCTTTTCCTATTTCAAAAGTTTTAGTTTTCGAGGGTAATAGCTACGTATGTTGAAAAAATGAAGATATTAAACTATTTTATGATTGCAAATGGTAAAGAATGTGATTAAAGGCTCTTTTCCTATTTCAAAAGTTTTAGTTTCCGAGGGTAATAGCTATGTCTGTGGAAAAAATGAAGATATTAGACAATTTTATGATTGTACATGGTAAAGAATGTGATTAAAGGCTCTTTTCCTATTTCAAAAGTTTTAGTTTTTGAGGGTAATACCTACGTATGTTAAAAAAATGAAGATATTAGACTATTTTATGATTGCAAATGGTAAAGAATGTGATTAAAGGCTCTTTTCCTCTGTCAAAAGTTTTAGTTTCCGAGGGTAATAGCTACGTATGTTGAAGAAATGAAGATATTAGACTATTTTATGATTGCAAATGGGAAAAAATGTGATTAAAGGCTCTTTTCCTATGTCAAAAGTTTTAGTTTTCGAGGGTAATAGCTACGTATGTTGAAAAAATGAAGATATTAGACTATTTTATGATTGCAAATGGTAAAGAATGTGATTAAAGGCTCTTTTCCTACTTCAAAAGTTTTTATTTTCGAGGGTAATAGCTTTGTCTGTGGAAAAAATGAAGATATTAGACTATTTTATGATTGCAAATGGTAAAGAGTGTGATTAAAGGCTCTTTTCCTATTTCAAAAGTTTTAGTTTTCGAGGGTAATAGCTACGTATGTTGAAAAAATGAAGATATTAGACTATTTTATGATTGCAAATGGTAAAGAATGTGATTAAAGGCTCTTTTCCTATTTCAAAAGTTTTAGTTTTCGAGGGTAATAGCTACGTATGTTGAAAAAATAAAGATATTAGACTATTTTATATTGCACATGGTAAAGAATGTGATTAAAGGCTCTTTTCCTATTTCAAAAGTTTTAGTTTTCGAGGGTAATGGCTACGTATGTTGAAAAAATGAAGATATTAGACTATTTTATGATTGCACATGGTAAAGAATGTGATTAAAGGCTCTTTTCCTATTTCAAAAGTTTTAGTTTTCGAGGGTAATAGCTTTTTCTGTGGAAAAAATGAAGATATTAGACTATTTTATGATTGCAAATGGTAAAGAATGTGATTAAAGGCTTTTTTCCTATTTCAAAAGTTTTAGTTTTCAAGGGTAATGGCTAAGTATGTTGAAAAAATTAAGATATTTAACTATTTTATGATTGCAAATGGTAAAGAATGTGATTAAAGGCTCTTTTCTTATGTCAAAAGTTTTAGTTTTCGAGAGTAATAGCTACGTATGTTGAAAAAATGAAGATATTAGACTATTTTATGATTGCAAATGGTAAAGAATGTGATTAAAGGCTCTTTTCCAATTTCAAAAGTTTTAGTTTTCGAGGGTAATAGCTACGTATGTTGAAAAAATGAAGATATTAGACAATTTTATGATTGCACATGGTAAAGAATGTGATTAAAGGGTCTTTTCCTATTTCAAAAGTTTTAGTTTTCAAGGGTAATAGCTACGTATGTTGAAAAAATGAAGATATTAGACTATTTTATGATTGCAGATGGTAAAGAAAGTGATTAAAGGCTCTTTTCCTATTTCAAAAGTTTTAGTTTTCGAGGGTAATAGCTACGTATGTTAAAAAAATGAAGATATTAGACTATTTTATGATTGCAAATGGTAAAGAATTAGATTAAAGGCTCTTTTCTAATTTCAAAAGTTTTAGTTTTCGAGGGTAATAGCTACGTATGTTGAAAAAATGAAGATATTAGACTATTTTATGATTGCATATGGTAAAGAATGTGATTAAAGGCTCTTTTCCTATGTCAAAAGTTTAAGTTTTCGAGGATAATAGCTACGTCTGTTGAAGAAATGAAGATATTAGACTATTTTATGATTGCACATGGTAAAGAATGTGATTAAAGGCTCTTTTCCGATGTCAAAAGTTTTAGTTTTCGAGGGTAATAGCTACGTATGTTGAAAAAATGAAGATATTAGACAATTTTATGATTGCAAATGGTAAAGAATGTGATTAAAGGCTCTTTTCCTATGTCAAAAGTTTTAGTTTTCGAGGGTAATAGCTAAGTATGTTGAAAAAATGGAGATATTAGACTATTTTATGATTGCACATGGTAAAGAATGTGATTAAAGGCTCTTTTTCTATTCCAAAAGTTTTAGTTTTCGAGGGTAATAGCTACGTATGTTGAAAAAATGAAGATATTAGACTATTTTATGATTGCAAATGGTAAAGAATGTGATTAAAGGCTCTTTTCCTATTTCAAAAGTTTTAGTTTTCGAGGGTAATAGCTACGTATGTTGAAGAAATGAAGATATTAGAATATTTTATGATTGCAAATGGTAAAGAATGTGATTAAAGGCTCTTTTCCTATGTCAAAAGTTTTAGTTTTCGAGGGTAATAGCTACGTATGTTGAAAAACTGAAGATTTTAGACTAGTCTATGATTGCAAATGGTAAAGAATGTGATTAAAGGCTCTTTTCCTATTTCAAAAGTTTTAGTTTTCGAGGGTAATAGCTACGTATGTTGAAAAAATGAAGATATTAGACTATTTTATGATTGCAAATGGTAAAGAATGTGATTAAAGGTTCTTTTCCTATTTCAAAAGTTTTAGTTTTCGAGGGTAATAGCTACGTATGTTGAAAAAATGAAGATATTAGATTATTTTATGATTGCAAATGGTAAAGAATGTGATTAAAGGCTCTTTTCCTATGTCAAAAGTTTTAGTTTTTGAGGGTAATAGCTAAGTATGTTGAAAAAATGGAGATATTAGACTATTTTATGATTGCAAATGGTAAAGAATGTGATTAAAGGCTCTTTTCCTATGTCAAAAGTTTTAGTTTTCGAGGGTAATAGCTATGTCTGTGGAAAAAATGGAGATATTAGACAATTTTATGATTGCACATGGTAAAGAATGTGATTAAAGACTCTTTTCCTATGTCAAAAGTTTTAGTTTTCGAGGGTAATAGCTACGTTTGTTGAAAAAATGAAGATATTAGACTATTTTATGATTACAAATGGTAAAGAATGTGATTAAAGGCTCTTTTCCTATGTCAAAAGTTTTAGTTTTCGAGGGTAATAGCTACGTATGTTGAAAAAATGAAGATATTAGACTATTTTATGATTGCAAATGGTAAAGAATGTGATTAAAGGCTCCTTTCCTATTTCAAAAGTTTTAGTTTTCGAGGGTAATAGCTTTGTCTGTGGAAAAAATGAAGATATTAGACTATTTTATGATTGCAAATGGTAAAGAATGTGATTAAAGGCTCTTTTCCTATGTCAAAAGTTTTAGTTTTCGAGGGTAATAGCTACGTATGTTAAAAAAATGAAGATATTAGACTATTTTATGATTGCAAATGGTAAAGAATGTGATTAAAGGCTCTTTTCCTCTGTCAAAAGTTTTAGTTTCCGAGGGTAATAGCTACGTATGTTGAAGAAATGAAGATATTAGACTATTTTATGATTGCAAATGGTAAAAAATGTGATTAAAGGCTCTTTTCCTATGTCAAAAGTTTTAGTTTTCGAGGGTAATAGCTACGTATGTTGAAAAAATGAAGATATTAGACTATTTTATGATTGCAAATGGTAAAGAATGTGATTAAAGGCTCTTTTCCTATTTCAAAAGTTTTAGTTTTCGAGGGTAATAGCTTTGTCTGTGGAAAAAATGAAGATATTAGACTATTTTATGATTGCAAATGGTAAAGAATGTGATTCAAGGCTCTTTTCCTATTTCAAAAGTTTTAGTTTTTGAGGGGTAATAGCTACGTATGTTGAAAAAATGAAGATATTAGACTATTTTATATTGCACATGGTAAAGAATGTGATTAAAGGCTCTTTTCCTATTTCAAAAGTTTTAGTTTTCGAGGGTAATGGCTACGTATGTTTAAAAAATGAAGATATTAGACTATTTTATGATTGCACATGGTAAAGAATGTGATTAAAGGCTCTTTTCCTATTTCAAAAGTTTTAGTTTCAAAGTTTTAGTATGTTGAAAAAATGAAGATATTAGACTATTTTATATTGCACATGGTAAAGAATGTGATTAAAGGCTCTTTTCCTATTTCAAAAGTTTTAGTTTTCGAGGGTAATGGCTACGTATGTTTAAAAAATGAAGATATAAGACTATTTTATGATTGCACATGGTAAAGAATGTGATTAAAGGCTCTTTTCCTATGTCAAAAGTTTTAGTTTTCGAGGGTAATAGCTATGTCTGTGGAAAAAATGAAGATATTAGACTATTTTACGATTGCAAATGGTAAAGAATGTGATTAAAGGCTCTTTTCCTATTTCAAAAGTTTTAGTTTTCGAGGGTAATAGCTACATATGTTGAAAAAATGAAGATATTAGACTATTATATGATTGCAAATGGTAAAGAATGTGATTAAAGACTCTTTTCCTATTTCAAAAGTTTTAGTTTTCGAGGGTAATAGCTACGTATGTTGAAAAAAATGAAGATATTAGACAATTTTATGATTACACATGGTAAAGAATGTGATTAAAGGGTCTTTTCCTATTTCAAAAGTTTTAGTTTTCAAGGGTAATAGCTACGTATGTTGAAAAAATGAAGATATTAGACTATTTTATGATTGCAAATGGTAAAGAATGTGATTAAAGGCTCTTTTCCTATTTCAAAAGTTTTAGTTTTCGAGGATAATAGCTATGTCTGTGGAAAAAATGAAGATATTAGACAATTTTACGATTGTACATGGTAAAGAATGTGATTAAAGGCTCTTTTCCTATTTGAAAAGTTTTAGTTTTTGAGGGTAATAGCTACGTATGTTGAAAAAATGAAGATATTAGACTTTTTCATGATTGCAAATGGTAAAGAATGGGATTAAAGGCTCTTTTCCTATGTCAACAGTTTTAGTTTTCGAGGGTAATAGCTACCTATGTTGAAAAAATGGAGATATTAGACTATTTTATGATTGCACATGGTAAAGAATGTGATTAAAGGTTCTTTTCCTATTTCAAAGGTTTTAGTTTTCGAGGGTAATAGCTATGTATGTGGAAAAAATGAAGATATTAGACAATTTTATGATTGCACATGGTAAAGAATGTGATTAAAGGCTCTTTTCCGATGTCAAAAGTTTTAGTTTTCGAGGGTAATAGCTACGTATGTTGAAAAAATGAAGATATTAGACTATTTTATGATTGCACATGGTAAAGAATGTGATTAAAGGCTCTTTTCCTATTTGAAAAGTTTTAGTTTTCGAGGGTAATAGCTACGTATGTTAAAAAATGAAGATATTAGACAATTTTATGATTGCAAATAGTAAAGAATATGATTAAAGGCTTTTTTTCCTATGTCAAAATTTTAGTTTTCGAGGGTAATAGCTACGTATGTTGAAAAAATGAAGATATTAGACTATTTTATGATTGCAAATGGTAAAGAATGTGATTAAAGGCTCTTTTCCTATTTCAATAGTTTTAGTTTTCGAGGGTAATAGCTACGTATGTTGAAAAAATGAAGATATTAGACTATTTTATGATTGCAAATGGTAAAGAATGTGATTAAAGGCTCTTTTCCTATGTCAAAAGTTTTAGTTTTCGAGGGTAATAGCCTCGTATGTTGAAAAAATGAAGATATTAGACTATTTTATGATTGCAAATGGTAAAGAATGTGATTAAAGGTTCTTTTCCTATTTCAAAAGTTTTAGTTTTCGAGGGTAATAGCTACGTATGTTGAAAAAATGAAGATATTAGACTATTTTATGATTGCAAATGGTAAAGAATGTGATTAAAGGCTCTTTTCCTATGTCAAAAGTTTTAGTTTTCGAGGGTAATAGCTACGTATGTTGAAAAAATGAACATATTAGACAATTTTATGATCGCACATGGTAAAGAATGTGATTAAAGGCTCTTTTCCTATTTCAAAAGTTTTAGTTTTCGAGGGTAATAGCTACGTATGTTGAAAAATGAAGATATTAGACTATTTGATGATTGCAAATGGTAAAGAATGTGATTAAGGGCTCTTTTCCTATGTCAAAAGTTTTAGTTTTCGAGGGGTAATAGCTACGTATGTTGAGAAAATGAAGATATTGGACTATTTTATGATTGCAAATGGTGAAGAATGTGATTAAAGGCTCTTTTCCTATGTCAAAAGTTTTAGTTTTCGAGGGTAATAGCTACGTATGTTGAAAAAATGAAGATATTAGACTATTTTATGATTGCACATGGTAAAGAATGTAATTAAAGGCTCTTTTCCTATGTCAAAAGTTTTAGTTTTCGAGGATAATAGCAACGTATGTTGAAAAAATGAAGATATTAGACTATTTTATGATTGCAAATGGTGAAGAATGTGATTAAAGGCTCTTTTCCTATTTCAAAAGTATTAGTTTTCGAGGGTAATAGCTACGTATGTTGAAAAAATGAAGATATTAGACTATTTTATGATTGCAAATGGTAAAGAATGTGATTAAAGGCTCTTTTCCTATTTCAAAAGTTTTAGTTTTCGAGGGTAATAGCTACGTATATTGAAAAAATGAAGATATTATACTATTTTATGATTGCAAATGGTAAAGAATGTGATTAAAGGCTCTTTTCCTATTTCAAAAGTTTTAGTTTCCGAGGGTAATAGCTATGTCTGTGGAAAAAATGAAGATATTAGACAATTTTATGATTGTACATGGTAAAGAATGTGAATAAAGGCTCTTTTCCTATTTCAAAAGTTTTAGTTTTTGAGGGTAATAGCTACGTATGTTAAAAAAATGAAGATATTAGACTATTTTATGATTGCAAATGGTAAAGAATGTGATTAAAGGCTCTTTTCCTCTGTCAAAAGTTTTAGTTTCCGAGGGTAATAGCTACGTATATTGAAGAAATGAAGATATTAGACTATTTTATGATTGCAAATGGGAAAAAATGTGATTAAAGGCTCTTTTCCTATGTCAAAAGTTTTAGTTTTCGAGGGTAATAGCTACGTATGTTGAAAAAATGAAGATATTAGACTATTTTATGATTGCAAATGGTAAAGAATGTGATTAAAGGCTCTTTTCCTACTTCAAAAGTTTTTATTTTCGAGGGTAATAGCTTTGTCTGTGGAAAAAATGAAGATATTAGACTATTTTATGATTGCAAATGGTAAAGAGTGTGATTAAAGGCTCTTTTCCTATTTCAAAAGTTTTAGTTTTCGAGGGTAATAGCTACGTATGTTGAAAAAATGAAGATATTAGACTATTTTATGATTGCAAATGGTAAAGAATGTGATTAAAGGCTCTTTTCCTATTTCAAAAGTTTTAGTTTTCGAGGGTAATAGCTACGTATGTTGAAAAAATAAAGATATTAGACTATTTTATATTGCACATGGTAAAGAATGTGATTAAAGGCTCTTTTCCTATTTCAAAAGTTTTAGTTTTCGAGGGTAATGGCCACGTATGTTGAAAAAATGAAGATATTAGACTATTTTATGATTGCACATGGTAAAGAATGTGATTAAAGGCTCTTTTCCTATTTCAAAAGTTTTATTTTTCGAGGGTAATAGCTTTTTCTGTGGAAAAAATGAAGATATTAGACTATTTTATGATTGCAAATGGTAAAGAATGTGATTAAAGGCTTTTTTCCTATTTCAAAAGTTTTAGTTTTCAAGGGTAATGGCTAAGTATGTTGAAAAAATGAAGATATTAGACTATTTTATGATTGCAAATGGTAAAGAATGTGATTAAAGGCTCTTTTCTTATGTCAAAAGTTTTAGTTTTCGAGGGTAATAGCTACGTATGTTGAAAAAATGAAGATATTAGACTATTTTATGATTGCAAATGGTAAAGAATGTGATTAAAGGCTCTTTTCCTATTTCAAAAGTTTTAGTTTTCGAGGGTAATAGCTACGTATGTTGAAAAAATGAAGATATTAGACAATTTTATGATTGCACATGGTAAAGAATGTGATTAAAGGGTCTTTTCCTATTTCAAAAGTTTTAGTTTTCAAGGGTAATAGCTACGTATGTTGAAAAAATGAAGATATTAGACTATTTTATGATTGCAGATGGTAAAGAAAGTGATTAAAGGCTCTTTTCCTATTTCAAAAGTTTTAGTTTTCGAGGGTAATAGCTACGTATGTTAAAAAAATGAAGATATTAGACTATTTTATGATTGCAAATGCTAAAGAATTAGATTAAAGGCTCTTTTCCTATTTCAAAAGTTTTAGTTTTCGAGGGTAATAGCTACGTATGTTGAAAAAATGAAGATATTAGACTATTTTATGATTGCATATGGTAAAGAATGTGATTAAAGGCTCTTTTCCTATGTCAAAAGTTTAAGTTTTCGAGGATAATAGCTACGTCTGTTGAAGAAATGAAGATATTAGACTATTTTATGATTGCACATGGTAAAGAATGTGATTAAAGGCTCTTTTCCGATGTCAAAAGTTTTAGTTTTCGAGGGTAATAGCTACGTATGTTGAAAAAATGAATATATTAGACTATTTTATGATATCACATGGTAAAGAATGTGATTAAAGGCTCTTTTCCTATTTGAAAAGTTTTAGTTTTCGAGGGTAATAGCTACGTATGTTGAAAAAATGAAGATATTAGACAATTTTATGATTGCAAATGGTAAAGAATGTGATTAAAGGCTCTTTTCCTATGTCAAAAGTTTTAGTTTTCGAGGGTAATAGCTAAGTATGTTGAAAAAATGGAGATATTAGACTATTTTATGATTGCACATGGTAAAGAATGTGATTAAAGGCTCTTTTTCTATTCCAAAAGTTTTAGTTTTCGAGGGTAATAGCTACGTATGTTGAAAAAATGAAGATATTAGACTATTTTATGATTGCACATGGTAAAGAATGTGATTAAAGGCTCTTTTCCTATTTCAAAAGTTTTAGTTTTCGAGGGTAATAGCTACGTATGTTGAAAAAATGAAGATATTAGACAATTTTATGATTACACATGGTAAAGAATGTGATTGAAGGCTCTTTTCCTATGTCAAAACTTTTAGTTTTCGAGGGTAATAGCTACGTATGTTGAAAAAATGAAGATATTAGACTATTTTATGATTGCAAATGGTAAAGAATGTGATTAAAGGCTCTTTTCCTATGTCAAAAGTTTTAGTTTTCGAGGGTAATAGCTATGTCTGTGGAAAAAATGAAGATATTAGACAATTTTATGATTGCACATGGTAAAGAATGTGATTAAAGGCTCTTTTCCTATGTCAAAAGTTTTAGTTTTCGAGGGTAATAGCTACGTATGTTGAAAAAATGAAGATATTAGACTATTTTATGATTACAAATGGTAAAGAATGTGATTAAAGGCTCTTTTCCTATGTCAAAAGTTTTAGTTTTCGAGGGTAATAGCTACGTATGTTGAAAAAATGAAGATATTAGACTATTTTATGATTGCAAATGGTAAAGAATGTGATTAAAGGCTCCTTTCCTATTTGAAAAGTTTTAGTTTTCGAGGTTAATAGCTTTGTCTGTGGAAAAAATGAAGATATTAGACTATTTTATGATTGCAAATGGTAAAGAATGTGATTAAAGGCTCTTTTCCTATGTCAAAAGTTTTAGTTTTCGAGGGTAATAGCTACGTATGTTAAAAAAATGAAGATATTAGACTATTTTATGATTGCAAATGGTAAAGAATGTGATTAAAGGCTCTTTTCCTCTGTCAAAAGTTTTAGTTTCCGAGGGTAATAGCTGCGTATGTTGAAGAAATGAAGATATTAGACTATTTTATGATTGCAAATGGTAAAAAATGTGATTAAAGGCTCTTTTCCTATTTCAAAAGTTTTAGTTTTCGAGGGTAATAGCTACGTATGTTGAAAAAATGAATATATTAGACGATTTTATGATTGCAAATGGTAAAGAATGTGATTAAAGGCTCTTTTCCTATTTCAAAAGTTTTAATTTTCGAGGTTAATAGCTTTGTCTGTGGAAAAAATGAAGATATTAGACTATTTTATGATTGCAAATGGTAAAGAATGTGATTCAAGGCTCTTTTCCTATGTCAAAAGTTTTAGTTTTCGAGGGGTAATAGCTACGTATGTTGAAAAAATGAAGATATTAGACTATTTTATATTGCACATGGTAAAGAATGTGATTAAAGGCTCTTTTCCTATTTCAAAAGTTTTAGTTTTCGAGGGTAATGGCTACGTATGTTTAAAAAATGAAGATATTAGACTATTTTATGATTGCACATGGTAAAGAATGTGATTAAAGGCTCTTTTCCTATTTCAAAAGTTTTAGTTTTCGAGGGTAATAGCTTTGTCTGTGGAAAAAATGAAGATATTAGACTATTTTACGATTGCAAATGGTAAAGAATGTGATTAAAGGCTCTTTTCCTATTTCAAAAGTTTTAGTTTTCGAGGGTAATAGCTACATATGTTGAAAAAATGAAGATATTAGACTATTATATGATTGCAAATGGTAAAGAATGTGATTAAAGACTCTTTTCCTATTTCAAAAGTTTTAGTTTTCGAGGGTAATAGCTACGTATGTTGAAAAAATGAAGATATTAGACTATTTTATGATTACAAATGGTAAAGAATGTGATTGAAGGCTCTTTTCCTATGTCAAAAGTTTTAGTTTTCGAGGGTATTAGCTACGTATGTTGAAAAAATGAAGATATCAGACTATTTTATGATTGCAAATGGTAAAGAATGTGATTAAAGGCTCTTTTCCTATGTCAAAAGTTTTAGTTTTCGAGGGTAATAGCTATGTCTGTGGAAAAAATGAAGATATTAGACAATTTTATGATTGCACATGGTAAAGAATGTGATTAAAGGCTCTTTTCCTAAGTCAAAAGTTTTAGTTTTCGAGGGTAATAGCTACGTATGTTGAAAAAATGAAGATATTAGACTATATTATGATTACAAATGGTAAAGAATGTGATTAAAGGCTCTTTTCCTATGTCAAAAGTTTTAGTTTTCGAGGGTAATAGCTACCCATGTTGAAAAAATGAAGATATTAGACTATTTTATGATTGCAAATGGTAAAGAATGTGATTAAAGGCTCTTTTCCTATTTCAAAAGTTTTAGTTTTCGAGGGTAATAGCTTTGTCTGTGGAAAAAATGAAGATATTAGACTATTTTATGATTGCAAATGGTAAAGAATGTGATTAAAGGCTCTTTTCCTATGTCAAAAGTTTTAGTTTTCGAGGGTAATAGCTACGTATGTTGAAAAAATGAAGATATTAGACTATTTTACGATTGCAAATGGTAAAGAATGTGATTAAAGGCTCTTTTCCTCTGTCAAAAGTTTTAGTTTCCGAGGGTAATAGCTACGTATGTTGAAGAAATGAAGATATTAGACTATTTTATGATTGCAAATGGTAAAAAATGTGATTAAAGGCTCTTTTCCTATGTCAAAAGTTTTAGTTTTCGAGGGTAATAGCTACGTATGTTGAAAAAATGAAGATATTAGACTATTTTATGATTGCAAATGGTAAAGAATGTGATTAAAGGCTCTTTTCCTATTTCAAAAGTTTTAGTTTTCGAGGGTAATAGCTTTGTCTGTGGAAAAAATGAAGATATTAGACTATTTTATGATTGCAAATGGTAAAGAATGTGATTAAAGGCTCTTTTCCTATTTCAAAAGTTTTAGTTTTCGAGGGTAATAGCTAGAATGTATTGAAAAAATGAAGATATTAGACTATTTTATGATTGCAAATGGTAAAGAATGTGATTAAAGGCTCTTTTCCTATTTCAAAAGTTTTAGTTTTCGAGGGTAATAGCTAAGTATGTTGAAAAAATGAAGATATTAGACTATTTTATATTGCACATGGTAAAGAATGTGATTAAAGGCTCTTTTCCTATTTCAAAAGTTTTAGTTTTCGAGGGTAATAGCCTCGTATGTTGAAAAAATGAAGATATTAGACTATTTTATGATTGCAAATGGTAAAGAATGTGATTAAAGGCACTTTTCTTATTTCAAAAGTTTTAGTTTTCGAGGGTAATAGTTAGGTCTGTGGAAAAAAAGAAGATATTAGACTATTTTATGATTGTACATGGTAATGAATGTGAGTAAAGGCTCTTTTCCTATTTCAAAAGTTTTAGTTTTCGAGGGTAATAGCTACGTATGTTGAAAAAATGAAGATATTAGACTATTTCATGATTGCACTTGGTAAAGAATGTGATTAAAGGCTCTTTTCCTATTTCAAAAGTTTTAGTTTTCAAGGGTAATAGCTACGTATGTTGAAAAAATGAAGATATTAGACTATTTCATGATTGCACATGGTAAAGAATGTGCTTAAAGGCTCTTTTCCTATGTCAAAAGTTTTAGTTTTCGAGGGTAAAAGCTACGTATGTTGAACAAATGAAGATATTAGACTATTTTATGATTGCAAATGGTAAAGAATAAGATTAAAGGCTCTTTTCCTATTTCAAAAGTTTTAGTTTTCGAGGGTAATAGCTACGTATGTTGAAAAAATGAAGATATTAGACTATTTTATGATTGCACATGGTAAAGAATGTGATTAAAGGCTCTTTTCCTATGTCAAAAGTTTAAGTTTTCGAGGATAATAGCTACGTTTGTTGAAGAAATGAAGGTATTAGACAATTTTATGATTGCACATGGTAAAGAATGTGATTAAAGGCTCTTTTGCGATGTCAAAAGTTTTAGTTTTCGAGGGTAATAGCTACGTATGTTGAAAACATGAAGATATTAGACTATTTTATGATTACAAATGGTAAAGAATGTGATTAAAGGCTCTTTTACTATGTCAAAAGTTTTAGTTTTCGAGGATAATAGCTACCCATGTTGAAAAAATGAAGATATTAGACTATTTTATGATTGCAAATGGTAAAGAATGTGATTAAAGGCTCTTTTCCTATTTCAAAAGTTTTAGTTTTCGAGGGTAATAGCTACGTATGTTGAAAAAATGAAGATATTAGACTATTTTATGATTACAAATGGTAAAGAATGTGATTGAAGGCTCTTTTCCTATGTCAAAAGTTTTAGTTTTCGAGGGTAATAGCTACGTATGTTGAAAAAATGAAGATATTAGACTATTTTATGATTGCAAATGGTAAAGAATGTGATTAAAGGCTCTTTTCCTATGTCAAAAGTTTTAGTTTTCGAGGGTAATAGCTATGTCTGTGGAAAAAATGAAGATATTAGACTATTTCATGATTGCACATGGTAAAGAATGTGATTAAAGGCTCTTTTCCTATGTCAAAAGTTTTAGTTTTCGTGGGTAATAGCTACGTATGTTGGAAAAATGAAGATATTAGACTATTTTATGATTGCACATGGTAAAGAATGTGCTTAAAGGCTCTTTTCCTATGTCAAAAGTTTTAGTTTTCGAGGGTAATAGCTACGTATGTTGAAAAAATGAAGATATTAGACTATTTTATGATTGCAAATGGTAAAGAATTAGATTAAAGGCTCTTTTCCTATTTCAAAAGTTTTAGTTTTCGAGGGTAATAGCTACGTATGTTGAAAAAATGAAGATATTAGACTATTTTATGATTGCACATGGTAAAGAATGTGATTAAAGGCTCTTTTCCTATGTCAAAAGTTTAAGTTTTCGAGGATAATAGCTACGTTTGTTGAAGAAATGAAGGTATTAGACTATTTTATGATTGCACATGGTAAAGAATGTGATTAAAGGCTCTTTTGCGATGTCAAAAGTTTTAGTTTTCGAGGGTAATAGCTAAGTATGTTGAAAACATGAAGATATTAGACTATTTTATGATTACAAATGGTAAAGAATGTGATTAAAGGCTCTTTTCCTATGTCAAAAGTTTTAGTTTTCGAGGGTAATAGCTACCCATGTTGAAAAAATGAAGATATTAGACTATTTTATGATTGCAAATGGTAAAGAATGTGATTAAAGGCTCTTTTCCTATTTCAAAAGTTTTAGTTTTCGAGGGTAATAGCTAAGTATGTTGAAAAAATGAAGATATTAGACTATTTTATGATTACAAATGGTAAAGAATGTGATTGAAGGCTCTTTTCCTATGTCAAAAGTTTTAGTTTTCGAGGGTAATAGCTACGTATGTTGAAAAAATGAAGATATTAGACTATTTTATGATTGCAAATGGTAAAGAATGTGATTAAAGGCTCTTTTCCTATGTCAAAAGTTTTAGTTTTCGAGGGTAATAGCTATGTCTGTGGAAAAAATGAAGATATTAGACAATTTTATGATTGCACATGGTAAAGAATGTGATTAAAGGCTCTTTTCCTATGTCAAAAGTTTTATTTTTCGAGGGTAATAGCTACGTATGTTGAAAAAATGAAGATATTAGACTATTTATGATTACAAATGGTAAAGAATGTGATTAAAG
Organism: Artemia franciscana; assembly: GCF_032884065.1. Classification (NCBI taxonomy): domain Eukaryota; kingdom Metazoa; phylum Arthropoda; class Branchiopoda; order Anostraca; family Artemiidae; genus Artemia; species Artemia franciscana. Next base: position 22,127 of record NW_027064448.1, read on the forward strand.
GCTCTTTTCCTATGTCAAAAGTTTTAGTTTTCGAGGGTAATAGCTACCCATGTTGAAAAAATGAAGATATTAGACTATTTTATGATTGCAAATGGTAAAGAATGTGATTAAAGGCTCTTTTCCTATTTCAAAAGTTTTAGTTTTCGAGGGTAATAGCTTTGTCTGTGGAAAAAATGAAGATATTAGACTATTTTATGATTGCAAATGGTAAAGAATGTGATTAAAGGCTCTTTTCCTATGTCAAAAGTTTTAGTTTTCGAGGGTAATAGCTACGTATGTTGAAAAAATGAAGATATTAGACTATTTTACGATTGCAAATGGTAAAGAATGTGATTAAAGGCTCTTTTCCTCTGGCAAAAGTTTTAGTTTCCGAGGGTAATAGCTACGTATGTTGAAGAAATGAAGATATTAGACTATTTTATGATTGCAAATGGTAAAAAATGTGATTAAAGGCTCTTTTCCTATGTCAAAAGTTTTAGTTTTCGAGGGTAATAGCTACGTATGTTGAAAAAATGAAGATATTAGACTATTTTATGATTGCAAATGGTAAAGAATGTGATTAAAGGCTCTTTTCCTATTTTAAAAGTTTTAGTTTTCGAGGGTAATAGCTTTGTCTGTGGAAAAAATGAAGATATTAGACTATTTTATGATTGCAAATGGTAAAGAATGTGATTAAAGGCTCTTTTCCTATTTCAAAAGTTTTAGTTTTCGAGGGTAATAGCTACGTATGTTGAAAAAATGAAGATATTAGACTATTTTATGATTGCAAATGGTAAAGAATGTGATTAAAGGCTCTTTTCCTATTTCAAAAGTTTTAGTTTTCGAGGGTAATAGCTAAGTATGTTGAAAAAATGAAGATATTAGACTATTTTATATTGCACATGGTAAAGAATGTGATTAAAGGCTCTTTTCCTATTTCAAAAGTTTTAGTTTTTGAGGGTAATGGCTACGTATGTTGAAAAAATGAAGATATTAGACTATTTTATGATTGCACATGGTAAAGAATGTGATTAAAGGCTCTTTTCCTATTTAAAAAGTTTTAGTTTTCGAGGGTAATAGCTTTGTCTGTGGAAAAATGAAGATATTAGACTATTTTATGATTGCAAATGGTAAAGAATGTGATTAAAGGCTCTTTTCCTATTTCAAAAGTTTTAGTTTTCGAGGGTAATTGCTTTGTCTGTGGAAAAAATGAAGATATTAGACTATTTTATGATTGCAAATGGTAAAGAATGTGATTAAAGGCTCTTTTCCTATTTCAAAAGTTTTAGTTTTCGAGGGTAATAGCTACGTATGTTGAAAAAATGAAGATATTAGACTATTATATGATTGCAAATGGTAAAGAATGTGATTAAAGGCTCTTTTCCTATTTCAAAAGTTTTTGTTTTCGAGGGTAATAGCTACATATGTTGAAAAAATGAAGATATTAGACTATTATATGATTGCAAATGGTAAAGAATGTGATTAAAGGCTCTTTTCTTATGTCAAAAGTTTCAGTTTTCGAGGGTAATAGCTACGTATGTTGAAAAAATGAAGATATTAGATTATTTTATGATTGCAAATGGTAAAGAATCTGATTAAAGGCTCTTTTCCTATTTCAAAAGTTTTAGTTTTCGAGGGTAATAGCTACGTATGTTGAAAAAATGAAGATATTAGACAATTTTATGATTGCACATGGTAAAGAATGTGATTAAAGGGTCTTTTCCTATTTCAAAACTTTTAGTTTTCAAGGGTAATAGCTACGTATGTTGAAAAAATGAAGATATTAGACTATTTTATGATTGCAGATGATAAAGAATGTGATTAAAGGCTCTTTTCCTATTTCAAAAGTTTTAGTTTTCGAGGGTTATAGCTACGTATGTTGAAAAAATGAAGATATTAGACTATTTTATGATTGCAAATGGTAAAGAATGTGATTAAAGGCTCTTTTCCTATTTCAAAAGTTTTAGTTTTCGAGGGTAATAGCTACGTATGTTGAAAAAATGAAGATATTAGACTATTTTATATTGCACATGTTAAAGAATGTGATTAAAGGCTCTTTTCCTATTTCAAAAGTTTTAGTTTTCGAGGGTACTGGCTACGTATGTTGAAAAAATGAAGATATTAGACTATTTTATGATTACACATGGTAAAGAATGTGATTAAAGGCTCTTTTCCTCTGTCAAAAGTTTTAGTTTCCGAGGGTGATAGCTACGTATGTTGTAAAAATGAAGATATTGGACTACTTTATGATTGCAAATGGTAAAGAATGTGATTAAAGGCTCTTTTCCTATTTCAAAAGTTTTAGTTTTCGAGGGTAATAGCTTTGTCTGTGGAAAAATGAAGATATTAGACAATTTTATGATTGCACATGGTAAAGAATGTGATTAAAGGCTCTTTTCCTTTCTCAAAAGTTTTAGTTTTCGAGGGTAATAGCTACGTATGTTGAAAAAATGAAGATATTAGACAATTTTATGATTACACATGGTAAAGAATGTGATTAAAGGCTCTTTTCCTATTTCAAAAGTTTTAGTTTTCGAGGGTAATAGCTACGTATGTTGAAAAAATGAAGACATTAGACTATTTTATGATTGCAAATGGTAAAGAATGTGATTAAAGGCTCTTTTCCTATTCCAAAAGTTTTATTTTTCGAGGGTAATAACTACGTATGTTGAAAAAATGAAGATATTAGACAATTTTATGATTGCACATGGTAAAGAATGTGATTAAAGGCTCTTTTCCTATTTCAAAAGTTTTAGTTTTCGAGGGTAATAGCTACGTATGTTGAAAAGATGAAGATATTAGACTATTTTATGATTGCAAATGGTAAAGAATGTGATTAAAGGCTCTTTTCCTATTCCAAAAGTTTTATTTTTCGAGGGTAATAGCTACTTATGTTGAAAAAATGAAGATATTAGACTATTTTATGATTGCACATGGTAAAGAATGTGATTAAAGGCTCTTTTCCTATTTCAAAAGTTTTAGTTTTCGAGGGTAATAGCTACGTATGTTGAAAAAATGAAGATATTAGACTATTTTATGATTACAAATGGTAAAGTATGTGATTAAAGGCTCTTTTCCTATATCAAAAGTTTTAGTTTTCGAGGGTAATAGCTACGTATGTTGAAAAAATGAAGATATTAGACTATTTTATGATTACAAATGGTAAAGAATGTGATTAAAGGCTCTTTTCCTATTTCAAAAGTTTTAGTTTTCGAGGGTAATAGCTACGTATGTTGAAAAAAATGAAGATATTAGACTATTTTATGATTGCAAATGGTAAAGAATGTGATTAAAGGCTCTTTTCCTATTTCAAAAGTTTTAGTTTTCGAGGGTAATAGCTATGTCTGTGGAAAAAATGAAGATATTAGACAATTTTATGATTGTACATGGTAAAGAATGTGATTAAAGGCTCTTTTCCTATTTCAAAAGTTTTAGTTTTCGAGGGTAATAGCTACGTATGTTGCAAAAATGAAGATATTGGACTATTTTATGATTGCAAATGGTAAAGAATGTGATTAAAAGCTCTTTTCCTATTTCAAAAGTTTTAGTTTTCGAGGGTAATAGCTTTGTCTGTGGAAAAATGAAGATATTAGACAATTTTAGGATTGCACATGGTAAAGAATGTGATTAAAGGCTCTTTTCCTTTCTCAAATGTTTTAGTTTTCGAGGGTAATAGCTACGTATGTTGAAAAAATGAAGATATTAGACAATTTTATGATTGCACATGGTAAAGAATGTGATTAAAGGCTCTTTTCCTATTTCAAAAGTTTTAGTTTTCGAGGGTAATAGCTACGTATGTTGAAAAAATGAAGACATTAGACTATTTTATGATTGCAAATGGTAAAGAATGTGATTAAAGGCTCTTTTCCTATTCCAAAAGTTTTAGTTTTCGAGGGTAATAGCTACATATGTTGAAAAAATGAAGATATTAGACTATTATATGATTGCAAATGGTAAAGAATGTGATTAAAGGCTCTTTTCCTATTT
>NW_027064449.1:0-26203 GCF_032884065.1 Artemia franciscana
TTGCAATCATAAAATAGTCTAATATCTTCATTTTTTCAACATACGTAGCTATTACCCTCGAAAACTAAAACTTTTGAAATAGGAAAAGAGCCTTTAATCACATTCTTTACCATGTGCAATCATAAAATTGTCTAATATCTTCATTTTTTCCACAGACAAAGCTATTACTCTCGAAAACTAAAACTTTTGAAATAGGAAAAGAGCCTTTAATCACATTCTTTACCATTTGCAATCATAACAATCACAAAATAGTCTAATATCTTCATTTTTTCACAGACCTAGCTATTACCCTCGAAAACTAAAACGTTTGAAATAGGAAAAGAGCCTTTAATCACATTCTTTACCATTTGCAATCATAAAATAGTCCAATATCTTCATTTTTTCAACATACGTAACTATTACCCTCGAAAACTAAAACTTTTGACATAGGAAAAGAGCCTTTAATCACATTCTTTACCATTTGCAATCATGAAATAGTCTAATATCTTCATTTTTCCACAGACAAAGCTATTACCCTCGAAAACTAAAACTTTTTAAATAGGAAAAGAGCCTTTAATTACATTCTTTACCATGTGCAATCATAAAATAGTCTAATATCTTCAATTTTTCAACAAAGGTAGCTATTAACCTCGAAAACTAAAACTTTTGAAATAGTAAAAGAGCCTTTAATCACATTCTTTACCATGTGCAATCATAAAATTGTCTAATATCTTCATTTTTTCCACAGACAAAGCTATTACCCTCGAAAACTAAAACTTTTGAAATAGGAAAAGAGCCTTTAATCACATTCTTTACCATTTGCAATCATAAAATAGTCTAATATCTTCATTTTTTCAACATACGTAGCTATTACCCTCGAAAAAAAAAACTTTTGAAATAGGAAAAGAGCCTTTAATCACATTCTTTACCATGTGCAATCATAAAATTGTCTAATATCTTCATTTTTGCAACATACGTAGCTATTACCCTCGAAAACTAAAACTTTTGACATAGGAAAAGAGCCTTTAATCACATTCTTTACCATTTGCAATCATAAAATAGTCTAATATCTTCATTTTTTCAACATACGTAGCTATTACCTCGAAAACTAAAACTTTTGAAACAGGAAAAAAGCCTTTAATCACATTCTTTACCATGTGCAATCATAAAATTGTCTAATATCTTCATTTTTTCCACAGACAAAGCTATTACCCTTGAAAACTAAAACTTTTGACATAGGAAAAGAGCCTTTAATCACATTCTTTACCATGTGCAATCATAAAATAGTCTAATATCTTCATTTTTTTCACAGACATAGCTATTACCCTCGAAAACTAAACATTTTGACATAGGAAAAGAGCCTTTAATCACATTCTTTACCATTTGCAATCATACAATAGTCTAATATCTTCATTTTTTCCACAGACAAAGCTACTACCCTAGAAAACTAAACTTTTGAAATAGGAAAAGAGCCTTTAATCACATTCTTTACCATGTGCAATCATAAAATAGTCTAATATCTTCATTTTTTTCATAGACCTAGCTATTATCCTCAAAAACTAAAACTTTTGACACAGGAAAAGAGCCTTTAATCACATTCTTTACCATTTGCAATCATAGAATTGTCTAATATCTTCATTTTTTCCACAGACAAAGCTATTACCCTCGAAAACTAAAACTTTTGAAATAGGAAAAGAGCCTTTAATCACATTCTTTACCATTTGCAATCATAAAATAGTCTAATATCTTCATTTTTTCAACATACGTAGCTATTACCCTTGAAAACTAAAACTTTTGACATAGGAAAAGAGCCTTTAATCACATTCTTTACCACGTGCAATCATAAAATAGTCTAATATCTTCATTTTTACAACATACGTAGCTATTACCCTCGAAAACTAAAACTTTTGAAATAGGAAAAGAGCCTTTAATCACATTCTTTACCATGTGCAATCATAAAATAGTCTAATATCTTCATTTTTTCAAATACGTAGCTATTACCCTCGAAACTAAAACTTTTGACATAGGAAAAGAGTCTTTAATCACATTCTTTAACATTTGCAATCATAAAATTGTCTAATATCTTCATTTTTTCAACATACGTAGCTATTATCCTCGAAAACTAAAACTTTTGACATAGGAAAAGAGCCTTTAATCACATTCTTTACCATGTGCAATCATAAAATAGACTAATATCTTCATTTTTTCCACAGACAAAGCTCTTACCCTCGAAAACTAAAACTTTTGAAATAGGAAAAGAGCCTTTAATCACATTCTTTACCATGTGCAATCATAAAATAGTCTAATATCTTCATTTTTTCAACATACGTAGCTATTACCCTCGAAAACTAAAACTTTTGACATAGGAAAAGAGCCTTTAATCACATTCTTTACCATTTGCAATCATAAAATTGTCTAATATCTTCATTTTTTCCACAGACAAAGCTATTACCCTCGAAAACTAAAACTTTTGAAATAGGAAAAGAGCCTTTAATCACATTCTTTACCATTTGCAATCATAAAATAGTCTAATATCTTCATTTTTTCAACATACGTAGCTATTACCCTCGAAAACTAAAACTTTTGAAATAGGAAAAGAGCCTTTAATCACATTCTTTACCATGTGCAATCATAAAATTGTCTAATATCTTCATTTTTTCCATAGACAAAGCTATTACCCTCAAAAACAAAAACTTTTGACATAGGAAAAGAGCCTTGAATCACATTCTTTACCATGTGCAATCATAAAATAGTCTAATATCTTCATTTTTTTTCACAGACCTAGCTATTACCCTCAAAAACTAAAACTTTTGAAATAGGAAAAGAGCCTTTAATCACATTCTTTACCATTTGCAATCATAAAATAGTCCAATATCTTCATTTTTTCAACATACGTAGCTATTACCCTCGAAAACTAAAACTTTTGACATAGGAAAAGAGCCTTTAATCACATTCTTTACCATTTGCAATCATCAAATAGTCTAATATCTTCATTTTTTCAACATACGTAGCTATTACCCTCGAAAACTAAAACTTTTGACATAGGAAAAGAGCCTTTAATCACATTCTTTACCATTTGCAATCATAAAATAGTCTAATATCTTCATTTTTTCCACAGACAAAGCTATTACCCTCGAAAACTAAAACTTTTTAAATAGGAAAAGAGCCTTTAATCACATTCTTTACCATGTGTAATCATAAAATAGTCTAATATCTTCATTTTTTCAACATACGTAGCTATTGACCTTTAAAACTAAAACTTTTGAAATAGTAAAAGAGCGTTTAATCACATTCTTTACCATGTGCAATCATAAAATTGTCTAATATCTTCATTTTTTCAACATACGTAGCTATTACCCTCGAAAACTAAAACTTTTGAAATAGGAAAAGAGCCTTTAATCACATTCTTTACCATTTGCAATCATAAAATTGTCTAATATCTTCATTTTTTCAACATACGTAGCTATTACCCTCGAAAACTAAAACTTTTGAAATAGGAAAAGAGCCTTTAATCACATTCTTTACCATTTGCAATCATAAAATTGTCTAATATCTTCATTTTTTCAACATACGTAGCTATTACCCTCGAAAACTAAAACTTTTGACATAGGAAAAGAGCCTTTAATCACATTCTTTACCATTTGCAATCATAAAATAGTCTAATATCTTCATTTTTTCCACAGACAAAGCTATTACCTCGAAAACTAAAACTTTTGAAATAGGAAAAGAGCCTTTAATCACATTCTTTACCATGTGCAATCATAAAATAGTCTAATATCTTCATTTTTTCCACAGACATAGCTATTACCCTCGAAAACTAAAACTTTTGAAATAGGAAAAGAGCCTTTAATCACATTCTTTACCATGTGCAATCATAAAATTGTCTAATATCTTCATTTTTTCAACATACGTAGCTATTACCCTCGAAAACTAAAACTTTTGACATAGGAAAAGAGCCTTTAATCACATTCTTTACCATTTGCAATCATAAAATAGTCTAATATCTTCATTTTTTCAACATACGTAGCTATTACCCTCGAAAACTAAAACTTTTGAAATAGGAAAAAAGCCTTTAATCACATTCTTTACCATGTGCAATCATAAAATTGTCTAATATCTTCATTTTTTCAACAGACAAAGCTATTACCCTCGAAAACTAAAACTTTTGACATAGGAAAAGAGCCTTTAATCACATTCTTTACCATGTGCAATCATAAAATAGTCTAATATCTTCATTTTTTCACAGACATAGCTATTACCCTCGAAAACTAAAACTTTTGACATAGGAAAAGAGCCTTTAATCACATTCTTTACCATTTGCAATCATAAAATAGTCTAATATCTTCATTTTTTCACAGACAGCTATTACCCTCGAAAACTAAAACTTTTGAAATAGGAAAAGAGCCTTTAATCACATTCTTTACCATGTGCAATCATAAAATAGTCTAATATCTTCATTTTTTCAACATACGTAGCTATTACCCTCGAAAACTAAAACTTTTGAAATAGGAAAAGAGCCTTTAATCACATTCTTTACCATTTGCAATCATAAAATTGTCTAATATCTTCATTTTTTCCACAGACAAAGCTATTACCCTCGAAAACTAAAACTTTTGAAATAGGAAAAGAGCCTTTAATCACATTCTTTACCATTTGCAATCATAAAATAGTCTAATATCTTCATTTTTTCAACATACGTAGCTATTACCCTTGAAAACTAAAACTTTTGACATAGGAAAAGAGCCTTTAATCACATTCTTTACCAGTGCAATCATAAAATAGTCTAATATCTTCATTTTTTCAACATACGTAGCTATTACCCTCGAAAACTAAAACTTTTGAAATAGGAAAAGAGCCTTTAATCACATTCTTTACCATGTGCAATCATAAAATAGTCTAATATCTTCATTTTTTCAAATACGTAGCTATTACCCTCGAAAACTAAAACTTTTGAAATAGGAAAAGAGCCTTTAATCACATTCTTTACCATTTGCAATCATAAAATTGTCTAATATCTTCATTTTTTCAACATACGTAGCTATTACCCTCGAAAACTAAAACTTTTGACATAGGAAAAGAGCCTTTAATCACATTCTTTACCATGTGCAATCATAAAATAGTCTAATATCTTCATTTTTTCCACAGACAAAGCTATTACCCTCGAAAACTAAAACTTTTGAAATAGGAAAAGAGCCTTTAATCACATTCTTTACCATTGCAATCATAAAATAGTCTAATATCTTCATTTTTTCAACATACGTAGCTATTACCCTCGAAAACTAAAACTTTTGACATAGGAAAAGAGCCTTTAATCACATTCTTTACCATTTGCAATCATAAAATTGTCTAATATCTTCATTTTTTCCACAGACAAAGCTATTACCCTCGAAAACTAAAACTTTTGAAATAGGAAAAGAGCCTTTAATCACATTCTTTACCATTTGCAATCATAAAATAGTCTAATATCTTCATTTTTTCAACATACGTAGCTATTACCCTCGAAAACTAAAACTTTTGAAATAGGAAAAGAGCCTTTAATCACATTCTTTACCATGTGCAATCATAAAATAGTCTAATATCTTCATTTTTTCCATAGACAAAGCTATTACCCTCGAAAACTAAAACTTTTGAAATAGGAAAAGAGCCTTTAATCACATTCTTTACCATGTGCAATCATAAAATAGTCTAATATCTTCATTTTTTCACAGACCTAGCTATTACCCTCGAAAACTAAAACTTTTGAAATAGGAAAAGAGCCTTTAATCACATTCTTTACCATTTGCAATCATAAAATAGTCTAATATCTTCATTTTTTCAACATACGTAGCTATTACCCTCGAAAACTAAAACTTTTGAAATAGGAAAAGAGCCTTTAATCACATTCTTTACCATTTGCAATCATAAAATAGTCTAATATCTTCATTTTTTCAACATACGTAGCTATTACCCTCGAAAACTAAAACTTTTGACATAGGAAAAGAGCCTTTAATCACATTCTTTACCATTGCAATCATAAAATAGTCTAATATCTTCATTTTTTCCACAGACAAAGCTATTACCCTCGAAAACTAAAACTTTTGAAATAGGAAAAGAGCCTTTAATCACATTCTTTACCATGTGCAATCATAAAATAGTCTAATATCTTCATTTTTTCAACATACGTAGCTATTACCCTCGAAAACTAAAACTTTTGAAATAGGAAAAGAGCCTTTAATCACATTCTTTACCATGTGCAATCATAAAATAGTCTAATATCTTCATTTTTTCACAGACCTAGCTATTACCCTCGAAAACTAAAACTTTTGAAATAGGAAAAGAGCCTTTAATCACATTCTTTACCATTTGCAATCATAAAATAGTCTAATATCTTCATTTTTTCAACATACGTAGCTATTACCCTCGAAAACTAAAACTTTTGAAATAGGAAAAGAGCCTTTAATCACATTCTTTACCACGTGCAATCATAAAATTGTCTAATATCTTCATTTTTTCAACATACGTAGCTATTACCCTCGAAAACTAAAACTTTTGACATAGGAAAAGAGCCTTTAATCACATTCTTTACCATTTGCAATCATAAAATAGTCTAATATCTTCATTTTTTCAACATACGTAGCTATTACCCTCGAAAACTAAAACTTTTGAAATAGGAAAAGAGCCTTTAATCACATTCTTTACCATGCAATCATAAAATAGTCTAATATCTTCATTTTTTCCACAGACAAAGCTATTACCCTCGAAAACTAAAACTTTTGAAATAGGAAAAGAGCCTTTAATCACATTCTTTACCATGTGCAATCATAAAATAGTCTAATATCTTCATTTTTTCCACAGACATAGCTATTACCCTCGAAAACTAAAACTTTTGAAATAGGAAAAGAGCCTTTAATCACATTCTTTACCATTTGCAATCATAAAATAGTCTAATATCTTCATTTTTTCAACAAACGTAGCTATTACCCTCGAAAACTAAAACTTTTGACATAGGAAAAGAGCCTTTAATCACATTCTTTACCATGTGCAATCATAAAATTGTCTAATATCTTCATTTTTTCCATAGACAAAGCTATTACCCTCGAAAACTAAAACTTTTGAAATAGGAAAAGAGCCTTTAATCACATTCTTTACCATTGCAATCATAAAATAGTCTAATATCTTCATTTTTTCAACATACGTAGCTATTACCCTCGAAAACTAAAACTTTTGACATAGGAAAAGAGCCTTTAATCACATTCTTTACCATGTGCAATCATAAAATAGTCTAATATCTTCATTTTTTCAACATACGTAGCTATTACCCTCGAAAACTAAAACTTTTGAAATAGGAAAAGAGCCTTTAATCACATTCTTTACCATGTGCAATCATAAAATAGTCTAATATCTTCATTTTTTCACAGACGTAGCTATTACCCTCGAAAACTAAAACTTTTGAAATAGGAAAAGAGCCTTTAATCACATTCTTTACCATTTGCAATCATAAAATAGTCTAATATCTTCATTTTTTCAACATACGTAGCTATTACCCTCGAAAACTAAAACTTTTGAAATAGGAAAAGAGCCTTTAATCACATTCTTTACCATTTGCAATCATAAAATTGTCTAATATCTTCATTTTTTCAACATACGTAGCTATTACCCTCGAAAACTAAAACTTTTGACATAGGAAAAGAGCCTTTAATCACATTCTTTACCATTTGCAATCATAAAATAGTCTAATATCTTCATTTTTTCAACATACGTAGCTATTACCCTCGAAAACTAAAACTTTTGAAATAGGAAAAGAGCCTTTAATCACATTCTTTACCATGTGCAATCATAAAATTGTCTAATATCTTCATTTTTTCAACATACGTAGCTATTACCCTCGAAAACTAAAACTTTTGACATAGGAAAAGAGCCTTTAATCACATTCTTTACCATATGCAATCATAAAATAGTCTAATATCTTCATTTTTTCAACATACGTAGCTATTACCCTCGAAAACTAAAACTTTTGAAATAGGAAAAGAGCCTTTAATCACATTCTTTACCATGTGCAATCATAAAATTGTCTAATATCTTCATTTTTTCAACATACGTAGCTATTACCCTCGAAAACTAAAACTTTTGACATAGGAAAAGAGCCTTTAATCACATTCTTTACCATGTTCAATCATAAAATAGTCTAACATCTTCATTTTTTCACAGACTTAGCTATTACCCTCGAAAACTAAAACTTTTGACATAGGAAAAGAGCCTTTAATCACATTCTTTACCATTTGCAATCATAAAATAGTCTAATATCTTCATTTTTTCAACATACGTAGCTATTACCCTCGAAAACTAAAACTTTTGAAATAGGAAAAGAGCCTTTAATCACATTCTTTACCATGTGCAATCATAAAATTGTCTAATATCTTCATTTTTTCAACATACGTAAAGCTATTACCCTCGAAAACTAAAACTTTTGACGTAGGAAAAGAGCCTTTAATCACATTCTTTACCATTTGCAATCATAAATATACTAATATCTTCATTTTTTCAACATACGTAGCTATTACCCTCGAAAACTAAAAATTTTGACATAGGAAAAGAGCCTTTAATCACATTCTTTACCATTTGCAATCATAAAATAGTCTAATATCTTCATTTTTTCCACAGACAAAGCTATTACCCTCGAAAACTAAAACTTTTGAAATAGGAAAAGAGCCTTTAATCACATTCTTTACCATGTGCAATCATAAAATAGTCTAATATCTTCATTTTTTCAACATACATAGCTATTACCCTCGAAAACTAAAACTTTTGACATAGGAAAAGAGCCTTTAATCACATTCTTTACCATGTGCAATCATAAAATTGTCTAATATCTTCATTTTTTCCACAGACAAAGCTATTACCCTCGAAAACTAAAACTTTTGAAATAGGAAAAGAGCCTTTAATCACATTCTTTACCATTTGCAATCATAAAATAGTCTAATATCTTCATTTTTTCAACATATGTAGCTATTACCCTCGAAAACTAAAACTTTTGAAATAGGAAAGAGCCTTTAATCACATTCTTTACCATGTGCAATCATAAAATTGTCTAATATCTTCATTTTTTCAACAGACAAAGCTATTACCCTCGAAAACTAAAACTTTTGACATAGGAAAAGAGCCTTTAATCACATTCTTTACCATGTGCAATCATAAAATAGTCTAATATCTTCATTTTTTCAACATACGTAGCTATTACCCTCGAAAACTAAAACTTTTGAAATAGGAAAAGAGCCTTTAATCACATTCTTTACCATGTGCAATCATAAAATAGTCTAATATCTTCATTTTTTCACAGACCTAGCTATTACCCTCGAAAACTAAAACTTTTGAAATAGGAAAAGAGCCTTTAATCACATTCTTTACCATTTGCAATCATAAAATAGTCTAATATCTTCATTTTTTCAACATACGTAGCTATTACCCTCGAAAACTAAAACTTTTGAAATAGGAAAAGAGCCTTTAATCACATTCTTTACCATTTGCAATCATAAAATAGTCTAATATCTTCATTTTTTCAACATACGTAGCTATTACCCTCGAAAACTAAAACTTTTGACATAGGAAAAGAGCCTTTAATCACATTCTTTACCATTTGCAATCATAAAATAGTCTAATATCTTCATTTTTTCAACATACGTAGCTATTACCCTCGAAAACTAAAACTTTTGAAATAGGAAAAGAGCCTTTAATCACATTCTTTACCATGTGCAATCATAAAATAGTCTAATATCTTCATTTTTTCAACATACGTAGCTATTACCCTCGAAAACTAAAACTTTTGAAATAGGAAAAGAGCCTTTAATCACATTCTTTACCATGTGCAATCATAAAATAGTCTAATATCTTCATTTTTTCCACAGACAAAGCTATTACCCTCGAAAACTAAAACTTTTGAAATAGGAAAAGAGCCTTTAATCACATTCTTTACCATGTGCAATCATAAAATTGTCTAATATCTTCATTTTTTCAACATACGTAGCTATTACCCTCGAAAACTAAAACTTTTGACATAGGAAAAGAGCCTTTAATCACATTCTTTACCATGTGCAATCATAAAATTGTCTAATATCTTCATTTTTTCCACAGACAAAGCTATTACCCTCGAAAACTAAAACTTTTGAAATAGGAAAAGAGCCTTTAATCACATTCTTTACCATTTGCAATCATAAAATAGTCTAATATCTTCATTTTTTCAACATACGTAGCTATTACCCTCGAAAACTAAAACTTTTGACATAGGAAAAGAGCCTTTAATCACATTCTTTACCATGTGCAATCATAAAATAGTCTAATATCTTCATTTTTTCAACATACGTAGCTATTACCCTCGAAAACTAAAACTTTTGAAATAGGAAAAGAGCCTTTAATCACATTCTTTACCATGTGCAATCATAAAATTGTCTAATATCTTCATTTTTTCCACAGACAAAGCTATTACCCTCGAAAACTAAAACTTTTGAAATAGGAAAAGAGCCTTTAATCACATTCTTTACCATTTGCAATCATAAAATAGTCTAATATCTTCATTTTTTCAACATACGTAGCTATTACCCTCGAAAACTAAAACTTTTGAAATAGGAAAAGAGCCTTTAATCACATTCTTTACCATGTGCAATCATAAAATTGTCTAATATCTTCATTTTTTCAACATACGTAGCTATTACCCTCGAAAACTAAAACTTTTGACATAGGAAAAGAGCCTTTAATCACATTCTTTACCATTTGCAATCATAAAATAGTCTAATATCTTCATTTTTTCAACATACGTAGCTATTACCCTCGAAAACTAAAACTTTTGAAATAGGAAAAGAGCCTTTAATCACATTCTTTACCATTTGCAATCATAAAATAGTCTAATATCTTCATTTTTTCAACATACGTAGCTATTACCCTCGAAAACTAAAACTTTTGACATAGGAAAAGTGCCTTTAATCACATTCTTTACCATGTGCAATCATAAAATTGTCTAATATCTTCATTTTTTCACAGACAAAGCTATTACCCTCGAAAACTAAAACTTTTGACATAGGAAAAGAGCCTTTAATCACATTCTTTACCATGTGCAATCATAAAATAGTCTAATATCTTCATTTTTTCAACATACGTAGCTATTACCCTCGAAAACTAAAACTTTTGAAATAGGAAAAGAGCCTTTAATCACATTCTTTACCATGTGCAATCATAAAATAGTCTAATATCTTCATTTTTTCAACATACTAGCTATTACCCTCGAAAACTAAAACTTTTGAAATAGGAAAAGAGCCTTTAATCACATTCTTTACCATTTGCAATCATAAAATAGTCTAATATCTTCATTTTTTCAACATACGTAGCTATTACCCTCGAAAACTAAAACTTTTGACATAGGAAAAGAGCCTTTAATCACATTCTTTACCGTTTGCAATCATAAAATAGTCTAATATCTTCATTTTTTCAACATACGTAGCTATTACCCTCGAAAACTAAAACTTTTGACATAGGAAAAGAGCCTTTAATCACATTCTTTACCATTTGCAATCATAAAATAGTCTAATATCTTCATTTTTTCAACATACAAGCTATTACCCTCGAAAACTAAAACTTTTGACATAGGAAAAGAGCCTTTAATCACATTCTTTACCATGTGCAATCATAAAATAGTCTAATATCTTCATTTTTTCAACATACGTAGCTATTACCCTCGAAAACTAAAACTTTTGAAATAGGAAAAGAGCCTTTAATCACATTCTTTACCATGTGCAATCATAAAATAGTCTAATATCTTCATTTTTTCAACATACGTAGCTATTACCCTCGAAAACTAAAACTTTTGACATAGGAAAAGAGCCTTTAATCACATTCTTTACCATGTGCAATCATAAAATTGTCTAATATCTTCATTTTTTCAACATACGTAGCTATTACCCTCGAAAACTAAAACTTTTGACATAGGAAAAGAGCCTTTAATCACATTCTTTACCATGTGCAATCATAAAATTGTCTAATATCTTCATTTTTTCCACAGACAAAGCTATTACCCTCGAAAACTAAAACTTTTGAAATAGGAAAAGAGCCTTTAATCACATTCTTTACCATTTGCAATCATAAAATAGTCTAATATCTTCATTTTTTCAACATACGTAGCTATTACCCTCGAAAACTAAAACTTTTGACATAGGAAAAGAGCCTTTAATCACATTCTTTACCATGTGCAATCATAAAATAGTCTAATATCTTCATTTTTTCAACATACGTAGCTATTACCCTCGAAAACTAAAACTTTTGAAATAGGAAAAGAGCCTTTAATCACATTCTTTACCATGTGCAATCATAAAATTGTCTAATATCTTCATTTTTTCCACAGACAAAGCTATTACCCTCGAAAACTAAAACTTTTGAAATAGGAAAAGAGCCTTTAATCACATTCTTTACCATTTGCAATCATAAAATAGTCTAATATCTTCATTTTTTCAACATACGTAGCTATTACCCTCGAAAACTAAAACTTTTGAAATAGGAAAAGAGCCTTTAATCACATTCTTTACCATGTGCAATCATAAAATTGTCTAATATCTTCATTTTTTCAACATACGTAGCTATTACCCTCGAAAACTAAAACTTTTGACATAGGAAAAGAGCCTTTAATCACATTCTTTACCATTTGCAATCATAAAATAGTCTAATATCTTCATTTTTTCAACATACGTAGCTATTACCCTCGAAAACTAAAACTTTTGAAATAGGAAAAGAGCCTTTAATCACATTCTTTACCATGTGCAATCATAAAATTGTCTAATATCTTCATTTTTTCAACATACGTAGCTATTACCCTCGAAAACTAAAACTTTTGACATAGGAAAAGAGCCTTTAATCACATTCTTTACCATGTGCAATCATAAAATAGTCTAATATCTTCATTTTTTCCACAGACAAAGCTATTACCCTCGAAAACTAAAACTTTTGAAATAGGAAAAGAGCCTTTAATCACATTCTTTACCATGTGCAATCATAAAATTGTCTAATATCTTCATTTTTTCAACATACGTAGCTATTACCCTCGAAAACTAAAACTTTTGAAATAGGAAAAGAGCCTTTAATCACATTCTTTACCATGTGCAATCATAAAATAGTCTAATATCTTCATTTTTTCAACATACGTAGCTATTACCCTCGAAAACTAAAACTTTTGACATAGGAAAAGAGCCTTTAATCACATTCTTTACCATTTGCAATCATAAAATAGTCTAATATCTTCATTTTTTCAACATACGTAGCTATTACCCTCGAAAACTAAAACTTTTGACATAGGAAAAGAGCCTTTAATCACATTCTTTACCATGTGCAATCATAAAATAGTCTAATATCTTCATTTTTTCAACATACGTAGCTATTACCCTCGAAAACTAAAACTTTTGACATAGGAAAAGAGCCTTTAATCACATTCTTTACCATTTGCAATCATAAAATAGTCTAATATCTTCATTTTTTCAACATACGTAGCTATTACCCTCGAAAACTAAAACTTTTGACATAGGAAAAGAGCCTTTAATCACATTCTTTACCATGTGCAATCATAAAATAGTCTAATATCTTCATTTTTTCAACATACGTAGCTATTACCCTCGAAAACTAAAACTTTTGAAATAGGAAAAGAGCCTTTAATCACATTCTTTACCATGTGCAATCATAAAATAGTCTAATATCTTCATTTTTTCAACATACGTAGCTATTACCCTCGAAAACTAAAACTTTTGACATAGGAAAAGAGCCTTTAATCACATTCTTTACCATGTGCAATCATAAAATAGTCTAATATCTTCATTTTTTCACAGACAGCTATTACCCTCGAAAACTAAAACTTTTGAAATAGGAAAAGAGCCTTTAATCACATTCTTTACCATTTGCAATCATAAAATAGTCTAATATCTTCATTTTTTCAACATACGTAGCTATTACCCTCGAAAACTAAAACTTTTGACATAGGAAAAGAGCCTTTAATCACATTCTTTACCATGTGCAATCATAAAATTGTCTAATATCTTCATTTTTTCACAGACAAAGCTATTACCCTCGAAAACTAAAACTTTTGACATAGGAAAAGAGCCTTTAATCACATTCTTTACCATGTGCAATCATAAAATAGTCTAATATCTTCATTTTTTCAACATACGTAGCTATTACCCTCGAAAACTAAAACTTTTGAAATAGGAAAAGAGCCTTTAATCACATTCTTTACCATGTGCAATCATAAAATTGTCTAATATCTTCATTTTTTCCACAGACAAAGCTATTACCCTCGAAAACTAAAACTTTTGAAATAGGAAAAGAGCCTTTAATCACATTCTTTACCATTTGCAATCATAAAATAGTCTAATATCTTCATTTTTTCAACATACGTAGCTATTACCCTCGAAAACTAAAACTTTTGAAATAGGAAAAGAGCCTTTAATCACATTCTTTACCATTTGCAATCATAAAATAGTCTAATATCTTCATTTTTTCAACATACGTAGCTATTACCCTCGAAAACTAAAACTTTTGACATAGGAAAAGAGCCTTTAATCACATTCTTTACCATTTGCAATCATAAAATAGTCTAATATCTTCATTTTTTCAACATACGTAGCTATTACCCTCGAAAACTAAAACTTTTGACATAGGAAAAGAGCCTTTAATCACATTCTTTACCATGTGCAATCATAAAATTGTCTAATATCTTCATTTTTTCAACATACGTAGCTATTACCCCGAAAACTAAAACTTTTGAAATAGGAAAAGAGCCTTTAATCACATTCTTTACCATGTGCAATCATAAAATTGTCTAATATCTTCATTTTTTCCACAGACAAAGCTATTACCCTCGAAAACTAAAACTTTTGACATAGGAAAAGAGCCTTTAATCACATTCTTTACCATGTGCAATCATAAAATAGTCTAATATCTTCATTTTTTCAACATACGTAGCTATTACCCTCGAAAACTAAAACTTTTGAAATAGGAAAAGAGCCTTTAATCACATTCTTTACCATTTGCAATCATAAAATAGTCTAATATCTTCATTTTTTCAACATACGTAGCTATTACCCTCGAAAACTAAAACTTTTGACATAGGAAAAGAGCCTTTAATCACATTCTTTACCATTTGCAATCATAAAATAGTCTAATATCTTCATTTTTTCAACATACGTAGCTATTACCCTCGAAAACTAAAACTTTTGAAATAGGAAAAGAGCCTTTAATCACATTCTTTACCATTTGCAATCATAAAATAGTCTAATATCTTCATTTTTTCAACATACGTAGCTATTACCCTCGAAAAATAAACTTTTGACATAGGAAAAGAGCCTTTAATCACATTCTTTACCATGTGCAATCATAAAATTGTCTAATATCTTCATTTTTTCCACAGACAAAGCTATTACCCTCGAAAACTAAAACTTTTGACATAGGAAAAGAGCCTTTAATCACATTCTTTACCATTTGCAATCATAAAATAGTCTAATATCTTCATTTTTTCAACATACGTAGCTATTACCCTCGAAAACTAAAACTTTTGAAAGGAAAAGAGCCTTTAATCACATTCTTTACCATGTGCAATCATAAAATTGTCTAATATCTTCATTTTTTCCACAGACAAAGCTATTACCCTCGAAAACTAAAACTTTTGACATAGGAAAAGAGCCTTTAATCACATTCTTTACCATGTGCAATCATAAAATAGTCTAATATCTTCATTTTTTCAACATACGTAGCTATTACCCTCGAAAACTAAAACTTTTGAAATAGGAAAAGAGCCTTTAATCACATTCTTTACCAGTGCAATCATAAAATAGTCTAATTTCTTCATTTTTTCAACATACGTAGCTATTACCCTTGAAAACTAAAACTTTTGACATAGGAAAAAAGCCTTTAATCACATTCTTTACCATGTGCAATCATAAAATTGTCTAATATCTTCATTTTTTCCACAGACAAAGCTATTACCCTCGAAAACTAAAACTTTTGACATAGGAAAAGAGCCTTTAATCACATTCTTTACCGTTTGCAATCATAAAATAATCTAATATCTTCATTTTTTCAACATACGTAGCTATTACCCTCGAAAACTAAAACTTTTGACATAGGAAAAGAGCCTTTAATCACATTCTTTACCATGTGCAATCATAAAATTGTCTAATATCTTCATTTTTTCCACAGACAAAGCTATTACCCTCGAAAACCAAAACTTTTGAAATAGGAAAAGAGCCTTTAATCACATTCTTTACCATTTGCAATCATAAAATAGTCTAATATCTTCATTTTTTCAACATACGTAGCTATTACCCTCGAAAACTAAAACTTTTGAAATAGGAAAAGAGCCTTTAATCACATTCTTTACCATTTGCAATCATAAAATAGTCTAATATCTTCATTTTTTCAACATACGTAGCTATTACCCTCGAAAACCAAAACTTTTGACATAGGAAAAGAGCCTTTAATCACATTCTTTACCATTTGCAATCATAAAATAGTCTAATATCTTCATTTTTTAACATACGTAGCTATTACCCTCGAAAACTAAAACTTTTGACATAGGAAAAGAGTCTTTAATCACATTCTTTACCATGTGCAATCATAAAATTGTCTAATATCTTCATTTTTTCAACATACGTAGCTATTACCCCCAAAAACTAAAACTTTTGAAATAGGAAAAGAGCCTTTAATCACATTCTTTACCATGTGCAATCATAAAATTGTCTAATATCTTCATTTTTTTCCACAGACAAAGCTATTACCCTCGAAAACTAAAACTTTTGACATAGGAAAAGAGCCTTTAATCACATTCTTTACCATGTGCAATCATAAAATAGTCTAATATCTTCATTTTTTTCACAGACCTAGCTATTACCCTCGAAAACTAAAACTTTTGAAATAGGAAAAGAGCCTTTAATCACATTCTTTACCATTTGCAATCATAAAATAGTCTAATTTCTTCATTTTTTCAACATACGTAGCTATTACCCTCGAAAACTAAAACTTTTGACATAGGAAAAGAGCCTTTAATCACATTCTTTACCATTTGCAATCATAAAATAGTCTAATATCTTCATTTTTTCAACATACGTAGCTATTACCCTCGAAAACTAAAACTTTTGAAATAGGAAAAGAGCCTTTAATCATATTCTTTACCATTTGCAATCATAAAATAGTCTAATATCTTCATTTTTTCAACATACGTAGCTATTACCCTCGAAAAATTAAACTTTTGACATAGGAAAAGAGCCTTTAATCACATTCTTTACCATGTGCAATCATAAAATTGTCTAATATCTTCATTTTTTCCACAGACAAAGCTATTACCCTCGAAAACTAAAACTTTTGACATAGGAAAAGAGCCTTTAATCACATTCTTTACCATTTGCAATCATAAAATAGTCTAATATCTTCATTTTTTCAACATACGTAGCTATTACCCTCGAAAACTAAAACTTTTGAAGAGGAAAAGAGCCTTTAATCACATACTTTACCATGTGCAATCATAAAATTGTCTAATATCTTCATTTTTTCCACAGACAAAGCTATTACCCTCGAAAACTAAAACTTTTGACATAGGAAAAGAGCCTTTAATCACATTCTTTACCATGTGCAATCATAAAATAGTCTAATATCTTCATTTTTTCAACATACGTAGCTATTACCCTCGAAAACTAAAACTTTTGAAATAGGAAAAGAGCCTTTAATCACATTCTTTACCGAGTGCAATCATAAAATAGTCTAATTTCTTCATTTTTTCAACATACGTAGCTATTACCCTTGAAAACTAAAACTTTTGACATAGGAAAAAAGCCTTTAATCACATTCTTTACCATGTGCAATCATAAAATTGTCTAATATCTTCATTTTTTCCACAGACAAAGCTATTACCCTCGAAAACTAAAACTTTTGACATAGGAAAAGAGCCTTTAATCACATTCTTTACCGTTTGCAATCATAAAATAATCTAATATCTTCATTTTTTCAACATACGTAGCTATTACCCTCGAAAACTAAAACTTTTGACATAGGAAAAGAGCCTTTAATCACATTCTTTACCATGTGCAATCATAAAATTGTCTAATATCTTCATTTTTTCCACAGACAAAGCTATTACCCTCGAAAACCAAAACTTTTGAAATAGGAAAAGAGCCTTTAATCACATTCTTTACCATTTGCAATCATAAAATAGTCTAATATCTTCATTTTTTCAACATACGTAGCTATTACCCTCGAAAACTAAAACTTTTGAAATAGGAAAAGAGCCTTTAATCACATTCTTTACCATTTGCAATCATAAAATAGTCTAATATCTTCATTTTTTCAACATACGTAGCTATTACCCTCGAAAACCAAAACTTTTGACATAGGAAAAGAGCCTTTAATCACATTCTTTACCATTTGCAATCATAAAATAGTCTAATATCTTCATTTTTTCAACATACGTAGCTATTACCCTCGAAAACTAAAACTTTTGACATAGGAAAAGAGCTTTAATCACATTCTTTACCATGTGCAATCATAAAATTGTCTAATATCTTCATTTTTTCAACATACGTAGCTATTACCCTCGAAAACTAAAACTTTTGAAATAGGAAAAGAGCCTTTAATCACATTCTTTACCATGTGCAATCATAAAATTGTCTAATATCTTCATTTTTTTTCCACAGACAAAGCTATTACCCTCGAAAACTAAAACTTTTGACATAGGAAAAGAGCCTTTAATCACATTCTTTACCATGTGCAATCATAAAATAGTCTAATATCTTCATTTTTTTCACAGACCTAGCTATTACCCTCGAAAACTAAAACTTTTGAAATAGGAAAAGAGCCTTTAATCACATTCTTTACCATTTGCAATCATAAAATAGTCTAATTTCTTCATTTTTTCAACATACGTAGCTATTACCCTCGAAAACTAAAACTTTTGACATAGGAAAAGAGCCTTTAATCACATTCTTTACCATTTGCAATCATAAAATAGTCTAATATCTTCATTTTTTCAACATACGTAGCTATTACCCTCGAAAACTAAAACTTTTGAAATAGGAAAAGAGCCTTTAATCACATTCTTTACCATTTGCAATCATAAAATAGTCTAATATCTTCATTTTTTCAACATACGTAGCTATTACCCTCGAAAACTAAACTTTTGACATAGGAAAAGAGCCTTTAATCACATTCTTTACCATGTGCAATCATAAAATTGTCTAATATCTTCATTTTTTCCACAGACAAAGCTATTACCCTCGAAAACCAAAACTTTTGAAATAGGAAAAGAGCCTTTAATCACATTCTTTACCATTTGCAATCATAAAATAGTCTAATATCTTCATTTTTTCAACATACGTAGCTATTACCCTCGAAAACTAAAACTTTTGAAATAGGAAAAGAGCCTTTAATCACATTCTTTACCATTTGCAATCATAAAATAGTCTAATATCTTCATTTTTTCAACATACGTAGCTATTACCCTCGAAAACCAAAACTTTTGACATAGGAAAAGAGCCTTTAATCACATTCTTTACCATTTGCAATCATAAAATAGTCTAATATCTTCATTTTTTAACATACGTAGCTATTACCCTCGAAAACTAAAACTTTTGACATAGGAAAAGAGTCTTTAATCACATTCTTTACCATGTGCAATCATAAAATTGTCTAATATCTTCATTTTTTCAACATACGTAGCTATTACCCCCAAAAACTAAAACTTTTGAAATAGGAAAAGAGCCTTTAATCACATTCTTTACCATGTGCAATCATAAAATTGTCTAATATCTTCATTTTTTTTCCACAGACAAAGCTATTACCCTCGAAAACTAAAACTTTTGACATAGGAAAAGAGCCTTTAATCACATTCTTTACCATGTGCAATCATAAAATAGTCTAATATCTTCATTTTTTTCACAGACCTAGCTATTACCCTCGAAAACTAAAACTTTTGAAATAGGAAAAGAGCCTTTAATCACATTCTTTACCATTTGCAATCATAAAATAGTCTAATTTCTTCATTTTTTCAACATACGTAGCTATTACCCTCGAAAACTAAAACTTTTGACATAGGAAAAGAGCCTTTAATCACATTCTTTACCATTTGCAATCATAAAATAGTCTAATATCTTCATTTTTTCAACATACGTAGCTATTACCCTCGAAAACTAAAACTTTTGAAATAGGAAAAGAGCCTTTAATCATATTCTTTACCATTTGCAATCATAAAATAGTCTAATATCTTCATTTTTTCAACATACGTAGCTATTACCCTCGAAAAATTAAACTTTTGACATAGGAAAAGAGCCTTTAATCACATTCTTTACCATGTGCAATCATAAAATTGTCTAATATCTTCATTTTTTCCACAGACAAAGCTATTACCCTCGAAAACTAAAACTTTTGACATAGGAAAAGAGCCTTTAATCACATTCTTTACCATTTGCAATCATAAAATAGTCTAATATCTTCATTTTTTCAACATACGTAGCTATTACCCTCGAAAACTAAAACTTTTGAAGAGGAAAAGAGCCTTTAATCACATACTTTACCATGTGCAATCATAAAATTGTCTAATATCTTCATTTTTTCCACAGACAAAGCTATTACCCTCGAAAACTAAAACTTTTGACATAGGAAAAGAGCCTTTAATCACATTCTTTACCATGTGCAATCATAAAATAGTCTAATATCTTCATTTTTTTCAACATACGTAGCTATTACCCTCGAAAACTAAAACTTTTGAAATAGGAAAAGAGCCTTTAATCACATTCTTTACCATGTGCAATCATAAAATAGTCTAATTTCTTCATTTTTTCAACATACGTAGCTATTACCCTTGAAAACTAAAACTTTTGACATAGGAAAAAGCCTTTAATCACATTCTTTACCATGTGCAATCATAAAATTGTCTAATATCTTCATTTTTTCCACAGACAAAGCTATTACCCTCGAAAACTAAAACTTTTGACATAGGAAAAGAGCCTTTAATCACATTCTTTACCGTTTGCAATCATAAAATAATCTAATATCTTCATTTTTTCAACATACGTAGCTATTACCCTCGAAAACTAAAACTTTTGACATAGGAAAAGAGCCTTTAATCACATTCTTTACCATGTGCAATCATAAAATTGTCTAATATCTTCATTTTTTCCACAGACAAAGCTATTACCCTCGAAAACCAAAACTTTTGAAATAGGAAAAGAGCCTTTAATCACATTCTTTACCATTTGCAATCATAAAATAGTCTAATATCTTCATTTTTTCAACATACGTAGCTATTACCCTCGAAAACTAAAACTTTTGAAATAGGAAAAGAGCCTTTAATCACATTCTTTACCATTTGCAATCATAAAATAGTCTAATATCTTCATTTTTTCAACATACGTAGCTATTACCCTCGAAAACCAAAACTTTTGACATAGGAAAAGAGCCTTTAATCACATTCTTTACCATTTGCAATCATAAAATAGTCTAATATCTTCATTTTTTAACATACGTAGCTATTACCCTCGAAAACTAAAACTTTTGACATAGGAAAAGAGTCTTTAATCACATTCTTTACCATGTGCAATCATAAAATTGTCTAATATCTTCATTTTTTCAACATACGTAGCTATTACCCCCAAAAACTAAAACTTTTGAAATAGGAAAAGAGCCTTTAATCACATTCTTTACCATGTGCAATCATAAAATTGTCTAATATCTTCATTTTTTTTCCACAGACAAAGCTATTACCCTCGAAAACTAAAACTTTTGACATAGGAAAAGAGCCTTTAATCACATTCTTTACCATGTGCAATCATAAAATAGTCTAATATCTTCATTTTTTTCACAGACCTAGCTATTACCCTCGAAAACTAAAACTTTTGAAATAGGAAAAGAGCCTTTAATCACATTCTTTACCATTTGCAATCATAAAATAGTCTAATTTCTTCATTTTTTCAACATACGTAGCTATTACCCTCGAAAACTAAAACTTTTGACATAGGAAAAGAGCCTTTAATCACATTCTTTACCATTTGCAATCATAAAATAGTCTAATATCTTCATTTTTTCAACATACGTAGCTATTACCCTCGAAAACTAAAACTTTTGAAATAGGAAAAGAGCCTTTAATCATATTCTTTACCATTTGCAATCATAAAATAGTCTAATATCTTCATTTTTTCAACATACGTAGCTATTACCCTCGAAAAATTAAACTTTTGACATAGGAAAAGAGCCTTTAATCACATTCTTTACCATGTGCAATCATAAAATTGTCTAATATCTTCATTTTTTCCACAGACAAAGCTATTACCCTCGAAAACTAAAACTTTTGACATAGGAAAAGAGCCTTTAATCACATTCTTTACCATTTGCAATCATAAAATAGTCTAATATCTTCATTTTTTCAACATACGTAGCTATTACCCTCGAAAACTAAAACTTTTGAAGAGGAAAAGAGCCTTTAATCACATACTTTACCATGTGCAATCATAAAATTGTCTAATATCTTCATTTTTTCCACAGACAAAGCTATTACCCTCGAAAACTAAAACTTTTGACATAGGAAAAGAGCCTTTAATCACATTCTTTACCATGTGCAATCATAAAATAGTCTAATATCTTCATTTTTTCAACATACGTAGCTATTACCCTCGAAAACTAAAACTTTTGAAATAGGAAAAGAGCCTTTAATCACATTCTTTACCGAGTGCAATCATAAAATAGTCTAATTTCTTCATTTTTTCAACATACGTAGCTATTACCCTTGAAAACTAAAACTTTTGACATAGGAAAAAAGCCTTTAATCACATTCTTTACCATGTGCAATCATAAAATTGTCTAATATCTTCATTTTTTCCACAGACAAAGCTATTACCCTCGAAAACTAAAACTTTTGACATAGGAAAAGAGCCTTTAATCACATTCTTTACCGTTTGCAATCATAAAATAATCTAATATCTTCATTTTTTCAACATACGTAGCTATTACCCTCGAAAACTAAAACTTTTGACATAGGAAAAGAGCCTTTAATCACATTCTTTACCATGTGCAATCATAAAATTGTCTAATATCTTCATTTTTTCCACAGACAAAGCTATTACCCTCGAAAACCAAAACTTTTGAAATAGGAAAAGAGCCTTTAATCACATTCTTTACCATTTGCAATCATAAAATAGTCTAATATCTTCATTTTTTCAACATACGTAGCTATTACCCTCGAAAACTAAAACTTTTGAAATAGGAAAAGAGCCTTTAATCACATTCTTTACCATTTGCAATCATAAAATAGTCTAATATCTTCATTTTTTCAACATACGTAGCTATTACCCTCGAAAACTAAAACTTTTGACATAGGAAAAGAGCCTTTAATCACATTCTTTACCATTTGCAATCATAAAATAGTCTAATATCTTCATTTTTTCAACATACGTAGCTATTACCCTCGAAAACTAAAACTTTTGACATAGGAAAAGAGCCTTTAATCACATTCTTTACCATGTGCAATCATAAAATTGTCTAATATCTTCATTTTTTCACAGACAGCTATTACCCTCGAAAACTAAAACTTTTGAAATAGGAAAAGAGCCTTTAATCACATTCTTTACCATGTGCAATCATAAAATAGTCTAATATCTTCATTTTTTCACAGACAGCTATTACCCTCGAAAACTAAAACTTTTGACATAGGAAAAGAGCCTTTAATCACATTCTTTACCATGTGCAATCATAAAATAGTCTAATATCTTCATTTTTTCAACATACGTAGCTATTACCCTCGAAAACTAAAACTTTTGAAATAGGAAAAGAGCCTTTAATCACATTCTTTACCATTTGCAATCATAAAATAGTCTAATATCTTCATTTTTTCAACATACGTAGCTATTACCCTCGAAAACTAAAACTTTTGACATAGGAAAAGAGCCTTTAATCACATTCTTTACCATTTGCAATCATAAAATAGTCTAATATCTTCATTTTTTCAACATACGTAGCTATTACCCTCGAAAACTAAAACTTTTGAAATAGGAAAAGAGCCTTTAATCACATTCTTTACCATTTGCAATCATAAAATAGTCTAATATCTTCATTTTTTCAACATACGTAGCTATTACCCTCGAAAACTAAAACTTTTGACATAGGAAAAGAGCCTTTAATCACATTCTTTACCATTTGCAATCATAAAATAGTCTAATATCTTCATTTTTTCAACATACGTAGCTATTACCCTCGAAAACTAAAACTTTTGAAATAGGAAAAGAGCCTTTAATCACATTCTTTACCATGTGCAATCATAAAATTGTCTAATATCTTCATTTTTTCAACATACGTAGCTATTACCCTCGAAAACTAAAACTTTTGAATAGGAAAAGAGCCTTTAATCACATTCTTTACCATTTGCAATCATAAAATAGTCTAATATCTTCATTTTTTCAACATACGTAGCTATTACCCTCGAAAACTAAAACTTTTGACATAGGAAAAGAGCCTTTAATCACATTCTTTACCATGTGCAATCATAAAATAGTCTAATATCTTCATTTTTTCAACATACGTAGCTATTACCCTCGAAAACTAAAACTTTTGAAATAGGAAAAGAGCCTTTAATCACATTCTTTACCATGTGCAATCATAAAATTGTCTAATATCTTCATTTTTTCAACATACGTAGCTATTACCCTCGAAAACTAAAACTTTTGAAATAGGAAAAGAGCCTTTAATCACATTCTTTACCATGTGCAATCATAAAATTGTCTAATATCTTCATTTTTTCAACATACGTAGCTATTACCCTCGAAAACTAAAACTTTTGACATAGGAAAAGAGCCTTTAATCACATTCTTTACCATGTGCAATCATAAAATAGTCTAATATCTTCATTTTTTCAACATACGTAGCTATTACCCTCGAAAACTAAAACTTTTGAAATAGGAAAAGAGCCTTTAATCACATTCTTTACCATTTGCAATCATAAAATAGTCTAATATCTTCATTTTTTCAACATACGTAGCTATTACCCTCGAAAACTAAAACTTTTGAAATAGGAAAAGAGCCTTTAATCACATTCTTTACCATTTGCAATCATAAAATAGTCTAATATCTTCATTTTTTCAACATACGTAGCTATTACCCTCGAAAACTAAAACTTTTGAAATAGGAAAAGAGCCTTTAATCACATTCTTTACCATTTGCAATCATAAAATAGTCTAATATCTTCATTTTTTCAACATACGTAGCTATTACCCTCGAAAACTAAAACTTTTGACATAGGAAAAGAGCCTTTAATCACATTCTTTACCATGTGCAATCATAAAATAGTCTAATATCTTCATTTTTTCAACATACGTAGCTATTACCCTCGAAAACTAAAACTTTTGAATAGGAAAAGAGCCTTTAATCACATTCTTTACCATGTGCAATCATAAAATTGTCTAATATCTTCATTTTTTCCACAGACAAAGCTATTACCCTCGAAAACTAAAACTTTTGAATAGGAAAAGAGCCTTTAATCACATTCTTTACCATGTGCAATCATAAAATAGTCTAATATCTTCATTTTTTCACAGACATAGCTATTACCCTCGAAAACTAAAACTTTTGACATAGGAAAAGAGCCTTTAATCACATTCTTTACCATGTGCAATCATAAAATAGTCTAATATCTTCATTTTTTCAACATACGTAGCTATTACCCTCGAAAACTAAAACTTTTGAAATAGGAAAAGAGCCTTTAATCACATTCTTTACCATGTGCAATCATAAAATAGTCTAATATCTTCATTTTTTCAACATACGTAGCTATTACCCTCGAAAACTAAAACTTTTGACATAGGAAAAGAGCCTTTAATCACATTCTTTACCATGTGCAATCATAAAATAGTCTAATATCTTCATTTTTTCACAGACTAGCTATTACCCTCGAAAACTAAAACTTTTGACATAGGAAAAGAGCCTTTAATCACATTCTTTACCATTTGCAATCATAAAATAGTCTAATATCTTCATTTTTTCAACATACGTAGCTATTACCCTCGAAAACTAAAACTTTTGACATAGGAAAAGAGCCTTTAATCACATTCTTTACCATTTGCAATCATAAAATAGTCTAATATCTTCATTTTTTCAACATACGTAGCTATTACCCTCGAAAACTAAAACTTTTGAAATAGGAAAAGAGCCTTTAATCACATTCTTTACCATGTGCAATCATAAAATAGTCTAATAT
>NW_027064450.1:0-26168 GCF_032884065.1 Artemia franciscana
TAGAATCATGAGGTATAGATCTGAATACGGATTGTTTTCCGATGGACCATTATATGTTGCATGTTCAAGAGTCGGTAAACCTGACAATCTATTTATATGCACAGACAATGGGACAGCAAAGAATGTTGCATATTCGCAAGTTTTACGTAGTTAAAAACATATATATATATATATATATATATATATATATATATATCTATCTATATTCACAGGTGGGACATAGGGACACAACTACAATGGCACGTAACTAACATGGCGCGTAACGACTTACGCGCGCGGGGTGGCTTGGGGGGGCGCGAAGCGCCCCCACCAACTAGGTGTTGGGGTGGCGCGAAGGGCCACCCCAACAGCTAGTATATATATATATATATATCTATCTATATTCACAGGTGGGACATAGGGACACAACTACAATGGCGCGTAACTAATATGGCGCGTAACGACTTACGCGCGCGGGGGGGCTTGGGGGGGGGATATAGGGACACAACTACAATGGCGCGTAACGACTTACGCGTGCGGGGGGGCTTGGGGGGGGGGCGTGAAGCGCCCCCACCAACTAGGTGTTGGGGTGGCGCGAAGCGCCACCCCAACAGCTAGTATACATATATATATATATATATGTATATATATATATATATATATATATATATATATATATATATATATATATATATATTTTTTTTTTTTTTTTTTAACTACGTAAAACTTGCGAATATACAACATTCTTGGCTGTCCGATTGTCTGTGCATATAAAAAGATTGTCAGGTTTACCGACTTTTGAACATGCAAAATATAATTTTTCATGGGTAAAACAATCTGTATTCAGATCTTTACCTCATTATTCTAATATATATATATATTAGAATAATGTTATATATATTTATATATATTCTATATTTATATATATATTCTAATATATATATTTAGAATAATTTTCATTATTCTAATATATATATTAATATATATATATAATAATATATATATATATATATATATATATATATATATATATATATATATATATATATATATATATATATATATATATATATATATATATATATATATATATATATATATATATATATATATATATATATATATATATATATATATATATATATATACTAGCTGTTGGTGGGGCGCTTCACGCCCCCCAAGCCCCCCCGCGCGCGTAAGTTGTTACGCGCCATATTAGTTACGTGCCATTGTAGTTGTGTCCCTGTGTCCCATCTGTGAATAGAGATAGATATAAATATATGTTTTTAACTACGTTGGTCGTCATTTATATTCCCTGTGTCCCGGTCGTCATTTGTGTCCCGGTGTCCCAGTTTGTAATTTCTCTTTGAGTGTCCCGGTCGTCATTTATATTCCCCGTGTCCCGGTCGTCATTTGTGTCCCGTTTTCCCGGTCTGTAATTTATATTCGAACAATCCCTGTGTCCCGGTCGTCCTTTATATATCCTGCCTGTGCCCCCGGAGTCCCCGTTGTAGTTGTGTCCCTGTGTCCCGGTCGTCAGTTATATTCCCTGTGTCCCGGTCGTGATTTGTGTCTGGGTGTCCCAGTGTGTAATTTCTCTTTGAGGTTCCCGGTCGTCACTTATATTCCCTCTGTCTCGGTCGTCATTTGTGTCCCGGTCTGTAATTTCTCTTTGAGTGTTTTTTCTTTTTAGTTTTTTTTTAGTTTTTACCTTTTTTCTTTTTTCAGTTTTCTTTTTCTTCTTTATTTTTCAGCGTCACTATGAAGTACATATCGACGAACCTTTGTTTTTTTTACTTAAATCTGGTAGGCATTGATGACCTTATCCAAGTCAAAATCCCAAACCAATAGGTTCTTCAGTCATTTTACAATTAAACATTTTTCCGTGAACAAATGTCTTAAATACCGTTAATGACGTCACCGTCAAAGCAAAATGACGAAAACTAATTTCATGACGTCAGCCGACACAGAAACATGACGTCACCTGATCCAAAGATCCACAGATCCACACACAGACAACTTATTTTTATATATATAGATATATATATATATACTAGCTGTTGGGGTGGCGCTTCGCGTCACCCCAACACCTAGTTGGTGGGGCGCTTCGCGCCCCCCCAAGCCCTCCGCGCGCGTAAGTCGTTACGCGCCATATTAGTTACGCGCCATTGTAGTTGTGTCCCTGTGTCCCACCTGTGAATATAGATAGATTTATATATGTTTTTCAAACTACGTAAAAATTGCGAATATACAACATTTTTGGCTTTCCCACTACTGGGAGCTTTCCGTTTCCAATTGCCAGCAATTGATCTGAAAATGTTTGACCAGAGTCATCGTTTTGGAATCGGACACGCATATTTGTAGTTAATTTTAACATTTTTACGTGTGCCCATAAATTCATTTCGTCTGCAGGAGTTAAACTACGTAAAAATTGCGAATATACAACATTCTTGGCCTTCCCATTGTCTGTGCATATACAAAGCCGTATGGACTAATAATGACGTCATATGCAAACGCTCTTTTTACAAACAAACAAACATGCATACACACAACTCGTTTTTATATAGATAGATAGATAGATAGATACAATACAAATTAACTGCGTAAAACTTGCGAATATACAACATTCTTCGCTGTCCAATTGTCGCTGCATATAAATAGATTGTCAGGTTTACGACCCTCAAACATGCAACGTACAATTGTCCATGGGAAAAACAATCAGTATTAAGATCTATACCACATTTTTCTAATGATTGACCTTGAGCTTTGTTAATGGTGATTGCAAATGCTAATCGAATTGGGAATTGCAAGCTTTTAAATTGAAAAGGCAGATCTGTTGGAATCATGGGAATGCGAGGAATAAGAACAGCCTCACTCTCAAAAGGCCCTGTCAAGATTGTGGCCTCTATTAGGTTTTTCATTGTTTTTTTTTTTTTTTAGGGCAAGTCGCGTGCCATTGCAAAGCTTTGTTGGGTTGATATTTCTTAAAAGTATTATTGGTACGCCTATTTTTAGTTGTAGCACGTTTGGTGGAAACCCTGAAAGATCTATGGAATTTAAAAATTCAGATGGATAATTAACCGCTTCATTTGGTTCCAAAACTGTGTCGACTGACTTGTAAAGGACTGCCTGGTCTCGAATCTTGGTCAAAACAATATTGTTGATTTCGTGGACGTCTATATTTTTGGGTACGAGAATCGCTCTTTCACTTAGCCATTTATTATTTTTATAATTTTTTAGAATATTCGGAAATACTTTTTCAATCAATTCATTTTTGGACGTCACTAATTACAGAAATCAGCAGGTAGTTGTATACATCCTGAAATTGAGTCTATCGTATCATAAATATCTTTTTGTTCCGACGTTAACTTGGAAATGTTATTTTGTACATACGACAATAGATCACTCGTACTGTAACTTTGTTCACCATCCAATTCTACACATGTCGAAACAGCAGCGATACGGTTAGGTGAAGGCATTCCCAAATCCTGAAGAGGTTTGTTTGCCATACGTACGCACTAATCTTCTATAATAACTAAAATGTAGTTATAAATTTCTGATGTAAAATCAAAAGTCATATCTGACGTCTCTAACTGTTTTCGATGGAGTACATCTTCGGACATTTTGACTTATATTTTTCCCATAACTCTGTAGGAGCTGATGGAGAGCAAGTTGTTAAAATGATGCCAAACAATGCACGAATTTGACTTGGGGTTGACGTTTCGCACGCGTCATTGATGCAGTTATCCCAGTGTTGGTCATTCTCTAATAAATTCAGAGCTTGGCATGCACTACGGTAAGTGTCATGTATAGTACCGTTTACAGTTCTCAAATACTCAAAGGATGTCGGACCGGGTACATTCACCAAAAGAAGGCGTAGAAAGAAGCATTCATGTTGATTGGGGTGAACGGTGTAGTCTTCCTATCGTGGTATCTTTGAAGATGGTAGGTTGGCCGTCGATGTGTGCATTAAATGTTTTTGATAATAATGGGGAATATGGAACAACCCACTGGTTATCTACTTCGATGGTGGTACCGTTGCAGTTCTAGGTTCTTCAGTCATTTTACAATTAGAAATTTCTCTTTCAATGGTCTTCTTACAATTAAAAATTTGTCTTTGAACGATATTCTTAAATACCTGTGTCCTGGTCGTCATTTATATTCCCTGTGTCCCGGTCGTCATTTGTGTCCCGGTATCCCAGTCTGTAATTTCTCTTTGAGTGTCCCGGTCGTTATTTATATTCCCTCTGTCCCGGTCGTCATTTGTGTCCCGGTCTGTAATTTCTCTGAGTGTTTTTTCTTTTTAGTATTTTTTAGTTTTTTACATTTTTCTTTTTTCAGTTTTCTTTTTCTTCTTTATTTTTCAGCTTCACTATGAAATACATATCGCCGAACCTTTGTTTTTTTAACTAAAATCTGGTAGGCATTGATGACCTTATCCAAGTCAAAATCCCAAACCCAATCATTATCGCTATCATTTTCAGTTTTGATATGTTTTGACTCTCGCCGTCTTGGTGGATCTTCATCTAACTGCGCGGTTATGCGTTCTTTAGCCTCAAGCCTGTTTCCTTGCTGTTCTTTTGATTCCTCGGCACGCTTTCTTTTCTGACTTTCTCTATCAGCAGCAAGTTTTTTGGCATAGACTCTTTGAGCATCTTCATCGGCTTTTGCCATTGTAAGTTCATCAGTCATTTTAAACTTAAACATTAATAGATTTCTACGTGAACATATATGTCTTAAATATCTTGAATGACGTCACCGTCAAAGCAAAAATGACGACAACTAATTTCATGACGTCAGTCAACACAGAAACATGACGTCACCTGATTTACAGACAGACACACAGACAGACTACTAATTTTTATATATATAGATAGATAGATGTAGATACAACTTTTAGATGCAGACCCATTGTCTAGCAAAAAGTATGATCTGCATGCTTTGTGAAGATTAGTTTAAAGGTAAAGTTTTAGTCAACCAAGTAAATTTTGTGAAGTGTAAATTTTCCTTTCACCCCTGCAAACATACTTTATATGAATTTCAAAGGCCTATTACAGTTGCTTGTACTTTAAGTAAAGTATTTGAATATATTTTGCTCCCTGATCTCCTGTCTTAAGTTGATTATATATCTTATCAGTTTGGCCTCAAGCCGTATACAGGATGCCAACATGCTCATCGTGCTCTAACTTCGTGCTCTAACTTATAATGACTGACATCATTATAAGGATTGAGCTGTATGTCGTCATGAAGTTGTTTGTCGTCTGACGTCATGTTTATCGACTAACAAAACTACAGACCGGGACATCGGGACACAAATGACGTGTTATGTCTGTTATAACGTAATAGAGGCAACAATCTTGACAGGGCCTTTTGAGGGTGAGGCTTTTCTTATTCCACACATTCTCACGATTCCAATGGATCTGCCTTTTCGACCTAAAAGATTGCAATTCCCAATTTGATTAGCATAATTAGTTTTCAGTCCAGAACCACTAAAGCTATTATGTAAATATCAAAAATATTTATGTTGTCTGAGTAATAATTTTTAGTTTTTATTTCAAAATAGAAAATTACCTGACAATTTTAGAATTATATATATCTATATATATAAAAATAAGTTGTCTGTCTGTGGATCATGTGACGTCATGTTTCTGTGTCGACTGGCGTCATGAAGTTAGTTGTCGTCATTTTGCTATGACGGTGACGTCATTAAAGATATTTAAACATATATGTTCACTGAGAAATCTATTAATGTTTAAGTTTAAAATGACTGATGAACTTACAATGGCAAAAGCCGATGAAGATGCTCAAAGAGTCTATGCCAAAAAACTTGCTGCTGATAGAGAAAGTCAGAAAAGAAAGCGTGCCGAGGAATCAAAAGAACAGCAAGGAAACAGGCTTGAGGCTAAAGAACGCAAAACCGCGCAGTTAGATGAAGATCCACCTGGACAGCGAGAGTCAAAACATATCAAAACTGAAAATGATAGCGATGATGATTGGGTTTGGGATCTTGACTTGTATAAGGTCATCACTGCCTACCAGATTTTAGTTAAAAAAAACAAAGGTTCGGCGATATGTATTTCATAGTGAAGCTGAAAAATAAAGAAGAAAAAGAAAACTGAAAAAAGAAAAAATGTAAAAAACTAAAAAATACTAAAAAGAAAAAACACTCAAAGAGAAATTACAGGCCGGGACACAAATGACGACCGGGACAGAGGGAATATAAATAACGACCGGGACACTCAAAGAGAAATTACAGACTGGGATACCGGGACACAAATGACGACCGGGACACAGGCAATATAAATGACGACCAGGACACAGGTATTTAAGAATTTCGTTCAAAGACAAATTTTTAATTGTAAGAAGACCGTTGAAAGAGAAATTTCTAATTGTAAAATGACTGAAGAACCTACATTGGCAACACCCGAGGAAGCTGCTCAAAACGAATGTATTCACGCCGAAGTAGCTGAGTTGGTAAAGCGTTATGTTTCAGGTTCTAGGTCCGAGAGGCTCCAGGTTTGAACCTTGGCTTTAGCATTAATACAAATGAAGAAAAAAACTAAAAAAGGTAAAAACTACAAAAAAACTAAAAAGAATATATATATATATATATTTACATATATCATCTTTTCCACAAAAATAATAATTTAGTGCTTCTGCTTAAAAACAGCAATCGAATTGATGCCCCCTGATACGCAACTATCAACAAAGTGGCAATCGTTGTGTTCGGTGATCAGTTCTTACCTCGAGATAATATTCTTTATAGGCAAAACAATCAGTTGACAAGAATTGCTTAAACTCATCGATGCTTCGATGCCCTACAATATCCTGACCCGGGACACTCAAATAGAAATCACAGACTGGGACACCGGGACACAAATGACGACGGGGACACAGGGAATATAAATGACGACCCGGACACAGGGACACAACTACAACGGGGACGCCGGCGGGCACAGGGGGATATATAAATGACGACAGCAACAAAGGAAATGGTCGATTCGAAATCACAATCAACAAAGCTCAAGGGCAATCAATAGAATCATGAGGTATAGATCTGAATACGGATAGTTTTCCCATGGACCATTATGCGTTGCATGTTCAAGAGTCGGTAAACCTGACAATCTATTTATATGCACAGACGATGGGCCAGCAAAGAATGTTGTATATTTGCAAGTTTTACGTAGTTAAAAACATATATATATATATATATATATATATATATATATATATATATATATAATATATATATATATATATATATATATATATATATATATATATATATATCTATATATATATAAAAATAAGTTGTCTGTCCGTTACGCCAGATTATATCTTCTATATATATAAAAGAAAACAAACTAGAATGTAAGAACTGGAAATTGCATAAATATTTCGAAATATTTTGACAATAGATTAAAGTAATTCGAAAAAAGAAAAATGGTAAAAAACTAAAAAAAAACTAAAAAGAAAAAACTAGAAAAAAAATTAAAAATTAAAAAAAGAAAAAACCTAAAAAGAAAAAACGTAAAAAAATAAAAAAGATAAAAAACTAAAAAAAAAACTAAAAAAAGCTAAAAAACTAGAAAAAAAGAAAAAACTAAAAAAAACTGTTAATTGCGCAAATATTTCAATATATTTTGACAATAGATTAAAGTAATTCGAAAACCTTAAAACAGATACCCCAAAATTTGAGATTTTTAGCATGCTTGGCACGTAAAGATTTTTCCAAGTGTCAATTTTAGAATGAACATTGACAAATTGAAGAAAACAAATCAATAAAATAAGAAACTAAAAAAAAGAAAAAACTAAAAAAGAAAAAAAACTAAAGAACAAACTGTATCTGTATATATAAAAATCTATATATATAAAAATAAGTTGTCTGTCTTTTATGTCTGTTACGCTATGTCTGTTACGCAAGATTATATCTTATCTATATATATAAAAATAAGTTGTCTGTGTGTGGATCTGTGGATCTGTGGATCAGGTGACGTCATGTTTGTTCGCATATGACGTCTGAATTATTTCACACTAATACAAAAGAAGAAAAAAACTAAAAAAGGTAAAAACTACAAAAAAACTAAAAAGAAAAAAAAACTAAAAAAGCTAAAAAACTAAAAAAAAACTAAAAAAAGGTAAAAATCTAATAACTAAAAAAAAACTGAAAAAAATAAAAAAAGGCAAAAACTACAAAAAAAATAAATACTAATAAAAAAACTAAAAAAGCTAAAAACTAAAAAAACTAAAAAAACTAAAAAAAGGTAAAAAACTAAAAAAACTAAAAACTAAAACAGAAAAAAACTAAAAAAAAGGAAAAAACTGAAAAAACGACCGGGACACAGGGAATATAAATGACGACCGGGACACAGGGACACAACTACAATGGGGACGCCGGGGGGCACAGGGGAATATAAATGACGACCGGGACACCGGGACACAAGGAATATAAATGACGCCCGGGACACTCAAAGAGAAATCACAGACTGGAACACCGGGACACAAATGACGACCGGGACACAGGGAATATAAATGACGACCGGGACACAGGGACATAACTACAAAGGGGACGCCAGGGTGCACAGGGGGATATATAAATGACGATGGCGACTCAGGGAATGGTCGATTAGCAATCACCATCAACAAAGCTCAAGGGCAATCATTAGAATCATGAGGTATAGATCTGAATACGGATTGTTTTCCCATGGACCATTATATGTTGCATGTTCAAGAGTCGGTAAACCTGACAATCTATTTATATGCACAGACAATGGGACAGCAAAGAATGTTGTATCTTCGCAAGTTTTACGTAGTTAAAAACACACACACATATATATATATATATATATATATATATATATATATATATATATATATATATATATATATATATATATATATATATATATATATATATATATATATATATATATATCTATATTCACAGGTGGGACATAGGGACACAACTACAATGGCACGTAACTAATATGGCGCGTAACGACTTACGCGCGCGGGGGGGCTTGGGGGGCGCGAAGCGCCCCCACCAACTAGGTGTTGGGGGTGTGCGAAGCGCCACCCCAACAGCTAGTATATATATATATATATATATATATATATATATATATATATATATATATATATATATATATATATATATATATATATATATATATATATATATATATATATATATAATATATATATATATATATATATATATATATATATATATATATATATATATATATATATATATATATATATATATATATATATAAATATATATATCTATATATATAAAAATAAGTTGTTTGTCTGTCTGTCGACTGACGTCATGTTTGTGTGTTGACTGACGTCATGTTTGTCGACTGACGTCATTATAAGGATTGAGATGTATGTCGTCATGAAGTTGTTTGTCGTCTGACGTCATGTTTGTCGACTAACGAAACTACAGACCAGGACAGACGAAATGAATGCTTGCCTGAAAAATTCTAATTTATGGGCACACGTAAAAATATTAAAATTAACTACAAATATGCGTGTCCGATTGCAAAACGATGACTCTGGTCAAACATTTTCAGATCAATTGCTGGCAATTGGAAACGGAAAGCTCCCAGTAGACTCAATTTCAGGACGTATACAACTACCTGCTGATTTCTGTAATTTAGTGACGTCCAAAAATGAATTGATTGAAAAAGTATTTCCGAATATTCTAAAAAATTATAAAAATAATAAATGGCTAAGTGAAAGAGCGATTCTCGCACCCAAAAATATAGACGTCCACGAAATCAATAATATTGTTTTGACCAAGATTCGAGACCAGGCAGTCCTTTACAAGTCAGTCGACACAGTTTTGGAACCAAATGAAGTGGTTAATTATCCATCTGAATTTTTAAATTCCATAGATATTTCAGGGTTTCCACCACACGTGCTACAACTAAAAATAGGCGTACCAATAATCCTTCTAAGAAATATCAACCCACCAAAGCTTTGCAATGGCACTCAACTTGCCGTAAAAAAAACAATGGAAAACCTAATAGAGGCCACAATCTTGACAGGGCCTTTTGAGGGTGAGGCTGTTCTTATTCCTCGCATTCCATGATTCCAACGGATCTGCCTTTTCAATTTAAAAGATTGCAATTCCCAATTCGATTAGCATTTGCAAACACCATTAACAAAGCTCAAGGTCAATCATTAGAAAAATGTGGTATAGATCTTAATACTGATTGTTTTTCCCATGGACAATTGTACGTTGCATGTTCGAGGGTCGGTAAACCTGACAATCTATTTATATGCAGCGACAATAGGACAGCGAAGAATGTTGTATATTCGCAAAGTTTTCGCAAAGTTGTTGTATATTCGAAGAAAGTTTTACGCAGTTAATTTGTATTGCATCTATCTATCTATCTATCTATATAAAAACGAGTTGTGTGTATGCATG
This sequence comes from Artemia franciscana, assembly GCF_032884065.1. Taxonomy (NCBI): domain Eukaryota; kingdom Metazoa; phylum Arthropoda; class Branchiopoda; order Anostraca; family Artemiidae; genus Artemia; species Artemia franciscana. Next base: position 10,421 of record NW_027064450.1, read on the forward strand.
TTTATTTGTTTGTAAAAAGAGCGTTTGCATATGACGTCATTATTAGTACATACGGCTTTGTATATGCACAGACAATGGGAAAGCCAAGAATGTTGTATATTCGCAATTTTTACGTAGTTTGAAACACATATATAAATCTATCTATATTCACAGGTGGGACAAAGTTGATTATATATCTTATCAGTTTGGCCTCAAGCCGTATACAGGATGCCAACATGCTCATCGTGCTCTAACTTCGCTATTGCTTGAGGCGCATAAAATGGTTTTTAAGGTTCATTTTTGTGCACTCGATGTTTCAAAAGCATTAGATTCAATATGCCATAGCAAACTTGATATTCTTTAAACCAACTTGGTGTGAATGCGTCTATTATATCAACTCTTCGTTTTTGGTATGCTAATTCATTTTTTGGTAAGCTAAAAGTTTTAGTTTGCTGTATTCTTGGGGCATATTTTTCCTAATGATTTAAGTACACAATAAATGCACGGCATTAATCCCCACAAAGGCTATTGTTCTTTTTATTCACAGAAACACCAACGTAAAGAGAAAAAAACAGGCGTATTCCCCCCTGGATAACTCCCCTCGTGGAAAATTCCCTCTTATACAAAATAAAGCAGCTAAAACGGAAGCATTACAAATAAAAATAATAATTTTAAATAACTTTCATAATTTTAACCTTGCGACACGTGGGATTGAACCTCCAAACCTTCGGCCCAGAAAGTGTTGCTGTATCCACTACGCCATCACAAGGTATTGATATTGATGAATCTTGTATAACTTGATTAATTTACTTGAAGCAGTAAACAATTAATGGTTGGTGTACATAATTTAACTACGATGAACTTGAATACACAACATGATGCTTTTTTTGGCCAGTTTCCTAATTTAATAAATGTTCCTTCAGCAACAATTATTATATATATATATATATATATATATATATATATATATATATATATATATATATATGTATATATATATATATATATATATATATATATATATATATATGTTATGTTTGTCGACTGACGTCATTATAAGGATTGAGCTGTATGTCGTCATGAAGTTGTTTGTCGTCTGACGTCATGTTTATCAACTAACGAAACTACAGACCGGGACACCGGGACACAAATGACGTGTTATGTCTGTTATAACGTAATAGAGGCAACAATCTTGACAGGGCCTTTTGAGGGTGAGGCTTTTCTTATTCCACACATTCTCATGATTCCAATGGATCTGCCTTTTCGACCTAAAAGATTGCAATTCCCATTTGATTAGCATAATTAGTTTTCAGTCCAGAACCACTAAAGCTATTATGTAAATATCAAAAATATAAATGTTGTCTGAGCAATAATTTTAGTTTTTATTTCAATTTTTAGTTTTATATATATATATATATATATATATATATACATATATATATATATATATATATATATATATATATATGTTTTTAACTACGTAAAACTTGCGAATATACAACATTCTTTGCTGTCTCATCGTCTGTGCATACAAATAGATTGTCAGGTTTACCGACTCTTGAACTTGCAACGCATAATGGTCCATGGGAAAACTATCCGTATTCAGATCTATACCTCATGATTCTATTGATTGCCCTTGAGCTTTGTTGATGGTGATTGCTAATCAACCATTTCCTTTGTTGCTGTCGTTATTTATATATCCCCCTGTGCCCCCCGGCGTCCCCGTTGTAGTTGTGTCCCTGTGTCCGGGTCGTCATTTATATTCCCTGTGTCCCCGTCGTCATTTGTGTCCCGGTGTCCCAGTCTGTGATTTCTATTTGAGTGTCCCGGGTCAGGATATTGTAGGGCATCGAAGCATCGATGAGTTTAAGCAATTCTTGTCAACTGATTGTTTCGCCTATAAAGAATATTATCTCGAGGTAAGAACTGATCACCGAACACAACGATTGCCACTTTGTTGATAGTTGCGTATCAGGGGGTATCAATTTGATTGTTGTTTTTAAGCAGAAGCACTAAATTATTATTTTTGTGGAAAAGATGATATATATAAATATATATATATATATTCTTATTAGTTTTTTTGTAGTTTTTACCTTTTTTAGTTTTTTTCTTCTTTTGTATTAATGCTAAAGCCAAGGTTCAAACTTGGAGCCTCTTGGACCTAGAACCTGAAACATAACGCTTTACCAACTCAGCTACTTCGGCGTGAATACATTCGTTTTGAGCAGCTTCCTCGGGTGTTGCCAATGTAGGTTCTTCAGTCATTTTACAATTAGAAATTTCTCTTTCAACGGTCTTCTTACAATTAAAAATTTGTCTTTGAACGATATTCTTAAATACCTGTGTCCTGGTCGTCATTTGTATTGCCTGTGTCCCGGTCGTCATTTGTGTCCCGGTATCCCAGTCAGTAATTTCTCCTTGAGTGTCCGGTCGTTATTTATACTCCCTCTGTCCCGGTCGTCATTTGTGTCCCGGTCTGTAATTTCTCTTTGAGTGTTTTTTCTTTTTAGTATTTTTTAGTTTTTTACATTTTTTCTTTTTTCAGTTTTCTTTTTCTTCTTAATTTTTCAGCTTCACTATGAAATACATATCGCCGAACCTTTGTTTTTTTTAACTAAAATCTGGTAGGCATTGATGACCTTATCCAAGTCAAGATCCCAAACCCAATCATCATCGCTATCATTTTCAGTTTTGATATGTTTTGACTCTCGCTGTCCAGGTGGATCTTCATCTAACTGCGCGGTTTTGCGTTCTTTAGCCTCAAGCCTGTTTCCTTGCTGTTCTTTTGATTCCTCGGCACGCTTTCTTTTCTGACTTTCTCTATCAGCAGCAAGTTTTTTGGCATAGACTCTTTGAGCATCTTCATCGGCTTTTGCCATTGTAAGTTCATCAGTCATTTTAAACTTAAACATTAATAGATTTCTGAGTGAACATATATGTCTTAAATATCTTTAATGACGTCACCGTCATAGCAAAAATGACAACAACTAACTTCATGACGCCAGTCGAAACAGAAACATGACGTCACCTGATCCACAGACAGACAACTTATTTTTATATATATATAGATATATATAATTCTAAAATTGTCAGTTAATTTTCTATTTTGAAAAAAAAACTAAAAATTATTGCTCAGACAACATTTATATTTTTGATATTTACATAATAGCTTTAGTGGTTCTGGACTGAAAACTAATTATGCTAATCAAATTGGGAATTGCAATCTTTTAGGTCGAAAAGGCAGATCCATTGGAATCATGAGAATGTGTGGAATAAGAAAAGCCTCACCCTCAAAAGGCCCTGTCAAGATTGTTGCCTCTATTACGTTATAACAGACATAACACGTCATTTGTGTCCCGGTGTCCCGGTCTGTAGTTTCGTTAGTTGATAAACATGACGTCAGACGACAAACAACTTCATGACGACATACAGCTCAATCCTTATAATGACGTCAGTCGACAAACATAACATATATATATATATATATATATATATATATATATATATATATATACATATATATATATATATATATATATATATATATATATATATATATATATATATATATATATATATATATATATATATATATATATATATATATATATATATATATATATATATATATATATATATATATAATAATTGTTGCTGAAGGAACAATTATTAAATTAGGAAACTGGCCAAAAAAGCATCATGTTGTGTATTCAAGTTCATCGTAGTTAAATTATGTACACCAACCATTAATTGTTTACTGCTTCAAGTAAATTAATCAAGTTATACAAGAATCATCAATATCAATACCTTGTGATGGCGTAGTGGATACAGCCATACTTTCTGGGCCGAAGGTTTGGAGGTTCAATCCCACGTGTCGCAAGGTTAAAATTATGAAAGTTATTTAAAATTATTATTTTTATTTGTAATACTTCCGTTTTAGCTGCTTTATTTTGTATAAGAGGGAATTTTCCACGAGGGGAGTTATCCAGGGGGGAATACGCCTGTTTTTTTCTCTTTACGTTGGTGTTTCTGTGAATAAAAAGAACAATAGCCTTTGTGGGGATTAATGCCGTGCATTTATTATGTACTTAAATCATTAGGAAAAATATGCCCCAAGAATACAACAAACTAAAACTTTTAGCTTACCAAAAAATGAATTAGCATACCAAAAACGAAGAGTTGATATAATAGACACATTCACACCAAGTTGGATTAAAGAATATCAAGTTCGCTATGGCATATTAAATCTAATGCTTTTGAAACATCGAGTGCACAAAAATGAACCTTAAAAACCATTTTATGCGCCTCAAGCAATAGTGAAGTTAGAGCACGATGAGCATGTTGGCATCCTGTATACGGCTTGAGGCCAAACTGATAAGATATATAATCAACTTTGTCCCACCTGTGAAAATAGATAGATTTATATATGTGTTTCAAACTACGTAAAAATTGCGAATATACAACATTCTTGGCTTTCCCATTGTCTGTGTATATACAAAGCCGTATGTACTAATAATGACGTCATATGCAAACGCTCTTTTTACAAACAAATAAACATGCATACACACAACTCGTTTTTATATAGATAGATAGATAGATAGATGCAATACAAATTAACTGCGTAAAACTTTCTTCGAATATACAACAACTTTGAGAAAAATTTGCGAATATACAACATTCTTCGCTGTCCTATTGTCGCTGCATATAAATAGATTGTCAGGTTTACCAACCCTCGAACATGCAACGTACAATTGTCCATGGGAAAAACAATCAGTATTAAGATCACTACCACATTTTTCTAATGATTGACCTTGAGCTTTTTTAATGGTGTTTGCAAATGCTAATCGAATTGGGAATTGCAATCTTTTAAATTGAAAAGGCAGATCCGTTGGAATCATGGGAATGCGAGGAATAAGAACAGCCTCACCCTCAAAAGGCCCTGTCAAGATTGTGGCCTCTATTAGGTTTTCCATTGTTTTTTTTACGGCAAGTTGAGTGCCATTGCAAAGCTTTGGTGGGTATATATATATATATATATATATATATATATATATATGTTTTTAACTACGTAAAACTTGCGAATATACAACATTCTTTGCTGTCTCATCGTCTGTGCATATAAATAGATTGTCAGGTTTACCAACTCTTGAACATGCAACGCATAATGGTCCATGGGAAAACAATCCGTATTCAGATCTATACCTCATGATTCTATTGATTGCCCTTGAGCTTTGTTGATGGTGATTGCTAATCGACCATTTCCTTTGTTGCCGTCGTCATTTATATATCCCCCTGTGCCCCCGGCGTCCCCGTTGTAGTTGTGTCTCTGTGTATATATATATATATATATATATATATATATATATATATATATATATATATATATATATATATATATATATATATATATATATCTATATATATATAAAAATAAGTTGTCTGTCCGTTACGCCAGATTATATCTTCTATATATATAAAAGAAAACAAACTAGAATGTAAGAACTGGAAATTGCATAAATATTTCGAAATATTTTGACAATAGATTAAAGTAATTCGAAAAAAGAAAAATGGTAAAAAACTAAAAAAAAACTAAAAAGAAAAAACTAGAAAAAAAATTAAAAATTAAAAAAAGAAAAAACCTAAAAAGAAAAAACGTAAAAAAATAAAAAGATAAAAAACTAAAAAAAAAACTAAAAAAAGCTAAAAAACTAGAAAAAAAGAAAAAACTAAAAAAAACTGTTAATTGCGCAAATATTTCAATATATTTTGACAATAGATTAAAGTAATTCGAAAACCTTAAAACAGATACCCCAAAATTTGAGATTTTTAGCATGCTTGGCACGTAAAGATTTTTCCAAGTGTCAATTTTAGAATGAACATTGACAAATTGAAGAAAACAAATCAATAAAAATAAGAAACTAAAAAAAAAGAAAAAACTAAAAAAGAAAAAAAACTAAAGAACAAACTGTATCTGTATATATAAAAATCTATATATATAAAAATAAGTTGTCTGTCTTTTATGTCTGTTACGCTATGTCTGTTACGCAAGATTATATCTTATCTATATATATAAAAATAAGTTGTCTGTGTGTGGATCTGTGGATCTGTGGATCAGGTGACGTCATGTTTGTTCGCATATGACGTCTGAATTATTTCACACTAATACAAAAGAAGAAAAAAACTAAAAAAGGTAAAAACTACAAAAAAAACTAAAAAGAAAAAAAAACTAAAAAAGCTAAAAAACTAAAAAAAAACTAAAAAAAGGTAAAAATCTAATAACTAAAAAAAAACTGAAAAAAATAAAAAAAGGCAAAAACTACAAAAAAAATAAATACTAATAAAAAAACTAAAAAAGCTAAAAAACTAAAAAAACTAAAAAAACTAAAAAAAGGTAAAAAACTAAAAAAAACTAAAAACTAAAACAGAAAAAAACTAAAAAAAAGGAAAAAACTGAAAAAACGACCGGGACACAGGGAATATAAATGACGACCGGGACACAGGGACACAACTACAATGGGGACGCCGGGGGGCACAGGGGAATATAAATGACGACCGGGACACCGGGACACAAGGAATATAAATGACGCCCGGGACACTCAAAGAGAAATCACAGACTGGAACACCGGGACACAAATGACGACCGGGACACAGGGAATATAAATGACGACCGGGACACAGGGACATAACTACAAAGGGGACGCCAGGGTGCACAGGGGGATATATAAATGACGATGGCGACTCAGGGAATGGTCGATTAGCAATCACCATCAACAAAGCTCAAGGGCAATCATTAGAATCATGAGGTATAGATCTGAATACGGATTGTTTTCCCATGGACCATTATATGTTGCATGTTCAAGAGTCGGTAAACCTGACAATCTATTTATATGCACAGACAATGGGACAGCAAAGAATGTTGTATCTTCGCAAGTTTTACGTAGTTAAAAACACACACACATATATATATATATATATATATATATATATATTATATATATATATATATATATATATATATATATATATATATATATATATATATATATATATATATCTATATTCACAGGTGGGACATAGGGACACAACTACAATGGCACGTAACTAATATGGCGCGTAACGACTTACGCGCGCGGGGGGGCTTGGGGGGCGCGAAGCGCCCCCACCAACTAGGTGTTGGGGTGTGCGAAGCGCCACCCCAACAGCTAGTATATATATATATATATATATATATATATATATATATATATATATATATATATATATATATATATATATATATATATATATATATATATATATATATATATATATATATATATATATATATATATATATATATATATATATATATATATATATATATATATAAATATATATATCTATATATATAAAAATAAGTTGTTTGTCTGTCTGTCGACTGACGTCATGTTTGTGTGTTGACTGACGTCATGTTTGTCGACTGACGTCATTATAAGGATTGAGATGTATGTCGTCATGAAGTTGTTTGTCGTCTGACGTCATGTTTGTCGACTAACGAAACTACAGACCAGGACAGACGAAATGAATGCTTGCCTGAAAAATTCTAATTTATGGGCACACGTAAAAATATTAAAATTAACTACAAATATGCGTGTCCGATTGCAAAACGATGACTCTGGTCAAACATTTTCAGATCAATTGCTGGCAATTGGAAACGGAAAGCTCCCAGTAGACTCAATTTCAGGACGTATACAACTACCTGCTGATTTCTGTAATTTAGTGACGTCCAAAAATGAATTGATTGAAAAAGTATTTCCGAATATTCTAAAAAATTATAAAAATAATAAATGGCTAAGTGAAAGAGCGATTCTCGCACCCAAAAATATAGACGTCCACGAAATCAATAATATTGTTTTGACCAAGATTCGAGACCAGGCAGTCCTTTACAAGTCAGTCGACACAGTTTTGGAACCAAATGAAGTGGTTAATTATCCATCTGAATTTTTAAATTCCATAGATATTTCAGGGTTTCCACCACACGTGCTACAACTAAAAATAGGCGTACCAATAATCCTTCTAAGAAATATCAACCCACCAAAGCTTTGCAATGGCACTCAACTTGCCGTAAAAAAAACAATGGAAAACCTAATAGAGGCCACAATCTTGACAGGGCCTTTTGAGGGTGAGGCTGTTCTTATTCCTCGCATTCCCATGATTCCAACGGATCTGCCTTTTCAATTTAAAAGATTGCAATTCCCAATTCGATTAGCATTTGCAAACACCATTAACAAAGCTCAAGGTCAATCATTAGAAAAATGTGGTATAGATCTTAATACTGATTGTTTTTCCCATGGACAATTGTACGTTGCATGTTCGAGGGTCGGTAAACCTGACAATCTATTTATATGCAGCGACAATAGGACAGCGAAGAATGTTGTATATTCGCAAAGTTTTCGCAAAGTTGTTGTATATTCGAAGAAAGTTTTACGCAGTTAATTTGTATTGCATCTATCTATCTATCTATCTATATAAAAACGAGTTGTGTGTATGCATGTTTGTTTGTTTGTAAAAAGAGCGTTTGCATATGACGTCATTATTAGTACATACGGCTTTGTATATGCACAGACAATGGGAAAGCCAAGAATGTTGTATATTCGCAATTTTTACGTAGTTTGAAACACATATATAAATCTATCTATATTCACAGGTGGGACAAAGTTGATTATATATCTTATCAGTTTGGCCTCAAGCCGTATACAGGATGCCAACATGCTCATCGTGCTCTAACTTCGCTATTGCTTGAGGCGCATAAAATGGTTTTTAAGGTTCATTTTTGTGCACTCGATGTTTCAAAAGCATTAGATTCAATATGCCATAGCAAACTTGATATTCTTTAAACCAACTTGGTGTGAATGCGTCTATTATATCAACTCTTCGTTTTTGGTATGCTAATTCATTTTTTGGTAAGCTAAAAGTTTTAGTTTGCTGTATTCTTGGGGCATATTTTTCCTAATGATTTAAGTACACAATAAATGCACGGCATTAATCCCCACAAAGGCTATTGTTCTTTTTATTCACAGAAACACCAACGTAAAGAGAAAAAAACAGGCGTATTCCCCCCTGGATAACTCCCCTCGTGGAAAATTCCCTCTTATACAAAATAAAGCAGCTAAAACGGAAGCATTACAAATAAAAATAATAATTTTAAATAACTTTCATAATTTTAACCTTGCGACACGTGGGATTGAACCTCCAAACCTTCGGCCCAGAAAGTGTTGCTGTATCCACTACGCCATCACAAGGTATTGATATTGATGAATCTTGTATAACTTGATTAATTTACTTGAAGCAGTAAACAATTAATGGTTGGTGTACATAATTTAACTACGATGAACTTGAATACACAACATGATGCTTTTTTTGGCCAGTTTCCTAATTTAATAAATGTTCCTTCAGCAACAATTATTATATATATATATATATATATATATATATATATATATATATATATATATATATATATATATATATATATGTATATATATATATATATATATATATATATATATGTTATGTTTGTCGACTGACGTCATTATAAGGATTGAGCTGTATGTCGTCATGAAGTTGTTTGTCGTCTGACGTCATGTTTATCAACTAACGAAACTACAGACCGGGACACCGGGACACAAATGACGTGTTATGTCTGTTATAACGTAATAGAGGCAACAATCTTGACAGGGCCTTTTGAGGGTGAGGCTTTTCTTATTCCACACATTCTCATGATTCCAATGGATCTGCCTTTTCGACCTAAAAGATTGCAATTCCCAATTTGATTAGCATAATTAGTTTTCAGTCCAGAACCACTAAAGCTATTATGTAAATATCAAAAATATAAATGTTGTCTGAGCAATAATTTTTAGTTTTTATTTCAATTTTTAGTTTTATATATATATATATATATATATATATATATATATACATATATATATATATATATATATATATATATATATGTTTTTAACTACGTAAAACTTGCGAATATACAACATTCTTTGCTGTCTCATCGTCTGTGCATACAAATAGATTGTCAGGTTTACCGACTCTTGAACTTGCAACGCATAATGGTCCATGGGAAAACTATCCGTATTCAGATCTATACCTCATGATTCTATTGATTGCCCTTGAGCTTTGTTGATGGTGATTGCTAATCAACCATTTCCTTTGTTGCTGTCGTTATTTATATATCCCCCTGTGCCCCCCGGCGTCCCCGTTGTAGTTGTGTCCCTGTGTCCGGGTCGTCATTTATATTCCCTGTGTCCCCGTCGTCATTTGTGTCCCGGTGTCCCAGTCTGTGATTTCTATTTGAGTGTCCCGGGTCAGGATATTGTAGGGCATCGAAGCATCGATGAGTTTAAGCAATTCTTGTCAACTGATTGTTTCGCCTATAAAGAATATTATCTCGAGGTAAGAACTGATCACCGAACACAACGATTGCCACTTTGTTGATAGTTGCGTATCAGGGGGTATCAATTTGATTGTTGTTTTTAAGCAGAAGCACTAAATTATTATTTTTGTGGAAAAGATGATATATATAAATATATATATATATATTCTTATTAGTTTTTTTGTAGTTTTTACCTTTTTTAGTTTTTTTCTTCTTTTGTATTAATGCTAAAGCCAAGGTTCAAACTTGGAGCCTCTTGGACCTAGAACCTGAAACATAACGCTTTACCAACTCAGCTACTTCGGCGTGAATACATTCGTTTTGAGCAGCTTCCTCGGGTGTTGCCAATGTAGGTTCTTCAGTCATTTTACAATTAGAAATTTCTCTTTCAACGGTCTTCTTACAATTAAAAATTTGTCTTTGAACGATATTCTTAAATACCTGTGTCCTGGTCGTCATTTGTATTGCCTGTGTCCCGGTCGTCATTTGTGTCCCGGTATCCCAGTCAGTAATTTCTCCTTGAGTGTCCCGGTCGTTATTTATACTCCCTCTGTCCCGGTCGTCATTTGTGTCCCGGTCTGTAATTTCTCTTTGAGTGTTTTTTCTTTTTAGTATTTTTTAGTTTTTTACATTTTTTCTTTTTTCAGTTTTCTTTTTCTTCTTAATTTTTCAGCTTCACTATGAAATACATATCGCCGAACCTTTGTTTTTTTTAACTAAAATCTGGTAGGCATTGATGACCTTATCCAAGTCAAGATCCCAAACCCAATCATCATCGCTATCATTTTCAGTTTTGATATGTTTTGACTCTCGCTGTCCAGGTGGATCTTCATCTAACTGCGCGGTTTTGCGTTCTTTAGCCTCAAGCCTGTTTCCTTGCTGTTCTTTTGATTCCTCGGCACGCTTTCTTTTCTGACTTTCTCTATCAGCAGCAAGTTTTTTGGCATAGACTCTTTGAGCATCTTCATCGGCTTTTGCCATTGTAAGTTCATCAGTCATTTTAAACTTAAACATTAATAGATTTCTGAGTGAACATATATGTCTTAAATATCTTTAATGACGTCACCGTCATAGCAAAAATGACAACAACTAACTTCATGACGCCAGTCGAAACAGAAACATGACGTCACCTGATCCACAGACAGACAACTTATTTTTATATATATATAGATATATATAATTCTAAAATTGTCAGTTAATTTTCTATTTTGAAATAAAAACTAAAAATTATTGCTCAGACAACATTTATATTTTTGATATTTACATAATAGCTTTAGTGGTTCTGGACTGAAAACTAATTATGCTAATCAAATTGGGAATTGCAATCTTTTAGGTCGAAAAGGCAGATCCATTGGAATCATGAGAATGTGTGGAATAAGAAAAGCCTCACCCTCAAAAGGCCCTGTCAAGATTGTTGCCTCTATTACGTTATAACAGACATAACACGTCATTTGTGTCCCGGTGTCCCGGTCTGTAGTTTCGTTAGTTGATAAACATGACGTCAGACGACAAACAACTTCATGACGACATACAGCTCAATCCTTATAATGACGTCAGTCGACAAACATAACATATATATATATATATATATATATATATATATATATATATATATATACATATATATATATATATATATATATATATATATATATATATATATATATATATATATATATATATATATATATATATATATATATATATATATAATAATTGTTGCTGAAGGAACAATTATTAAATTAGGAAACTGGCCAAAAAAAGCATCATGTTGTGTATTCAAGTTCATCGTAGTTAAATTATGTACACCAACCATTAATTGTTTACTGCTTCAAGTAAATTAATCAAGTTATACAAGAATCATCAATATCAATACCTTGTGATGGCGTAGTGGATACAGCAACACTTTCTGGGCCGAAGGTTTGGAGGTTCAATCCCACGTGCCGCAAGGTTAAAATTATGAAAGTTATTTAAAATTATTATTTTTATTTGTAATGCTTCCGTTTTAGCTGCTTTATTTTGTATAAGAGGGAATTTTCCACGAGGGGAGTTATCCAGGGGGGAATACGCCTGTTTTTTTCTCTTTACGTTGGTGTTTCTGTGAATAAAAAGAACAATAGCCTTTGTGGGGATTAATGCCGTGCATTTATTATGTACTTAAATCATTAGGAAAAATATGCCCCAAGAATACAACAAACTAAAACTTTTAGCTTACCAAAAAATGAATTAGCATACCAAAAACGAAGAGTTGATATAATAGACACATTCACACCAAGTTGGATTAAAGAATATCAAGTTTGCTATGGCATATTAAATCTAATGCTTTTGAAACATCGAGTGCACAAAAATGAACCTTAAAAACCATTTTATGCGCCTCAAGCAATAGCGAAGTTAGAGCACGATGAGCATGTTGGCATCCTGTATACGGCTTGAGGCCAAACTGATAAGATATATAATCAACTTTGTCCCACCTGTGAAAATAGATAGATTTATATATGTGTTTCAAACTACGTAAAAATTGCGAATATACAACATTCTTGGCTTTCCCATTGTCTGTGTATATACAAAGCCGTATGTACTAATAATGACGTCATATGCAAACGCTCTTTTTACAAACAAATAAACATGCATACACACAACTCGTTTTTATATATATAGATAGATAGATAGATAGATGCAATACAAATTAACTGCGTAAAACTTTCTTCGAATATACAACAACTTTGAGAAAAATTTGCGAATATACAACATTCTTCGCTGTCCTATTGTCGCTGCATATAAATAGATTGTCAGGTTTACCAACCCTCGAACATGCAACGTACAATTGTCCATGGGAAAAACAATCAGTATTAAGATCACTACCACATTTTTCTAATGATTGACCTTGAGCTTTTTTAATGGTGTTTGCAAATGCTAATCGAATTGGGAATTGCAATCTTTTAAATTGAAAAGGCAGATCCGTTGGAATCATGGGAATGCGAGGAATAAGAACAGCCTCACCCTCAAAAGGCCCTGTCAAGATTGTGGCCTCTATTAGGTTTTCCATTGTTTTTTTTACGGCAAGTTGAGTGCCATTGCAAAGCTTTGGTGGGTATATATATATATATATATATATATATATATGTTTTTAACTACGTAAAACTTGCGAATATACAACATTCTTTGCTGTCTCATCGTCTGTGCATATAAATAGATTGTCAGGTTTACCAACTCTTGAACATGCAACGCATAATGGTCCATGGGAAAACAATCCGTATTCAGATCTATACCTCATGATTCTATTGATTGCCCTTGAGCTTTGTTGATGGTGATTGCTAATCGACCATTTCCTTTGTTGCCGTCGTCATTTATATATCCCCCTGTGCCCCCGGCGTCCCCGTTGTAGTTGTGTCTCTGTGTCCGGGTCGTCATTTATATTCCCTGTGTCCCCGTCGTCATTTGTGTCCCGGTGTCCCAGTCTGTGATTTCTATTTGAGTGTCCCGGGTCAAGATATTGTAGGGCATCGTAGCATCGATGAGTTTAAGCAATTCTTGTCAACTGATTGTTTCGCCTATAAAGAATATTATCTCTAGGTAAGAACTGATCACCGACCACAACGATTGCCACTTTGTTGATAGTTGCGTATCAGGAGGCATCAATTCGATTGCTGTTTTTAAGCAGAAGCACTAAATTATTATTTTTGTGGAAAAGATGATATATATAAATATATATATATATTTTCTTTTTAGTTTTTTTGTAGTTTTTACCTTTTTTAGTTTTTTTTCTTCTTTTGTATTAATGCTAAAGCCAAGGTTCAAACCTGAACCTCTCGGACCTAGAACCTGAAACATAACGCTTTACCAACTCAGCTACTTCGGCGTGAATACATTCGATTTGAGCAGCTTCCTCGGGTGTTGCCATTGTAGGTTCTTCAGTCATTTTACAATTAGAAATTTCTCTTTCAACGGTCTTCTTACAATTAAAATTTGTCTTTGAACGATATTCTTAAATACCTGTGTCCTGGTCGTCATTTATATTGCCTGTGTCCCGGTCGTCATTTTTGTCCCGGTATCCCAGTCTGTAATTTCTCCTTGAGTGTCCCGGTCGTTATTTATATTCCCTCTGTCCCGGTCGTCATTTGTGTCCTGGTCTGTAATTTCTCTTTGATTGTTTTTTCTTTTTAGTATTTTTAGTTTTTTACATTTTTTCTTTTTTCAGTTTTCTTTTTCTTCTTTATTTTTCAGCTTCACTATGAAATACATATCGCCGAACCTTTGTTTTTTTAACTAAAATCTGGTAGGCATTGATGACCTTATACAAGTCAAAATCCCAAACCCAATCATCATCGCTATCATTTTCAGTTTTGATATGTTTTGACTCTAACTGTCCAGGTGGATCTTTATCTAACTGCGCGGTTTTGCGTTCTTCAGCCTCAAGCCTGTTTCTGTGCTGTTCCTTTGATTCCTCGGCACGCTTTCTTTTCTGACTTTCTCTATCAGCAGCAAGTTTTTTGGCATAGACTCTTTGAGCATCTTCATCGGCTTTTGCCATTGTAAGTTCATCAGTCATTTTAAACTTAAACATTAATAGATTTCTACGTGAACATATATGTCTTAAATATCTTTAATGACGTCACCGTCATAGCAAAAATGACGACAACTAACTTCATGACGCCAGTCGACACAGAAAAATGATGTCACCTGATCCACAGACAGACAACTTATTTTTATATATATAGATAGATAGATATAATTCTAAAATTGTCAGGTAATTTCCTATTTTGAAATAAAAACTAAAAATTATTGCTCAGACAACATAAATATTTTTGATATTTACATAATAGCTTTAGTGGTTCTGGACTTAAAATTAAATATGCTAATCAAATTGGGAATTGCAATCTCTTAGGTTGAAAAGGCAGATCCATTGGAATCATGAGAATGCGTGGAATAAGAAAAGCCTCACCCTCAAAAGGCCCTGTCAAGATTGTTGCCTCTATTACGTTATAACAGACATAACACGTCATTTGTGTCCCGGTGTCCCGGTCTGTTGTTTCGTTAGTCGACAAACATGACGTCAGACGACAAACAACTTCATGACGACATACAGCTCAATCCTTATAATGACGTCAGTCGACAAACATGACGTCAGTCGACACATAAACAAGACATCAGTCGACAGACAGACAAACAACTTTTATATATATATATATATATATATATATATATATATATATATATATATATATATATATATATATATATATATATATATATATATATATATATATATATATATATACATATATATATGTTTTTAACTACGTAAAACTTGCGAATATACAACATTCTTTGCTGTCCCATCGTCTG
>NW_027064451.1:0-25940 GCF_032884065.1 Artemia franciscana
CACCCCAACACCTAGTTGGTGGGGGCGCTTTGCGCCCCCCCAAGCCCCCCAAAAAAACTAAAAAACTAAAAAAGAAAAAGAAAAAAACTAAAAAAAAAAGAAAAACTAAAAAAGAAAAAAAACTCAAAAAAGAAAAAACTAAGAAATAATTAAAGAAAAATAAAAAATAAAAAAATAAAAACAAAAAAATAAAAGGAACTAAGAAAAAAACCTAACGCGCCACCCCAACACCTTACTGGTGGGGGCGCTTCGAACCCCCCCCCCCCCAAGCCCCCCCACGCGCGTAAGTCGTTACGCACCATATTAGTTACGCATCATTGTAGTTGTGTCCCTGTGTCCCACCAGTGAATATATATATATATATATATATATATATATATATATATATATATATATATATATATATATATATATATATATATATATATATATATATATATATATATATATATATATATATATATATACATATATATATATATATATATATATATATATATATATATATATATATATATATATATATATATATATATATATATATATATATATATATATACATATATATATATATATATATATATATATATATATACATATATATATATATATATATATATACCAGATGTTGCCCCAACACCTAGTTGGTGGGGCGTTTCGCGCCCCCCAAGCCCCCCCCCCCCCCGCGCGGGTAAGTCGTTACGCGCCATATTAGTTACGCGCCATTGTAGTTGTGTCCCTGTGTCCCACCTGTGAATATAGATAGATTTATATATGTGTTTCAAACGACGTAAAAATTGCGAATATAGAACATTCTTGGCTTTCCCATTGTCTGTGCATATTCAAAGCCGTTTGTACTAATAATGACGTCATATGCAAACGCTCTTTTTACAAACAAACAAACATGCATACACACAACTCGTTTTTATATAGATAGATAGATGGATAGATACAATACAAATTAACCGCGTAAAACTTGCGAATATACAACATTCTTCGCTGTCCAATTGTCGCTGCATATAAATAGATTGCCAGGTTTACCGACCCTCGAACATACAACGTACAATTGTCCATGGGAAAAACAATCAGTATTAAGATCTATACCAGATTTTTCTAATGATTGACCTTGAGCTTTGTTAATGGTGATTGCAAATGCTAATCGAATTGGAAATTGCAATCTTTTAAATTGAAAAGGCAGATCCGTTGGAATCATGGGAATGCAAGGAATAAGAACAGCCTCAACCTCAAAAGGCCCTGTCAAGATTGTGGCCTCTATTAGGTTTTCCATTGTTTTTTTTACGGCAAGTCGCGTGTCATTGCAAAGCTTTGGTGGGTTGATATTTCTTAAAAGTATTATTGGTACGCCTATTTTTAGTTGTAGCACGTGTGGTGGAAACCCTGAAAGATCCACGGAATTTAAAAATTCAGATGGATAATTAACTGCTTCATTTGGTTCCAAAACTGTGTCGACTGACTCGTAAAGGACTGCCTGGTCTCGAATCTTGGTCAAAACAATATTGTTGATTTCGTGGACGTCTATATTTTTGGGTGCGAGAATCGCTCTTTCACTTAGCCATTTATTATTTTTATAATTTTTTGAATATTCGGAAATACTTTTTCAATCAATTCATTTTTGGACGTCACTAAATTACAGAAATCAGCAGGTAGTTGTATACGTCCTGAAATTGAGTCTACTGGGAGCTTTTCGCTTCCAATTGCCAGCAATTGATCTGAAAATGTTTGACCAGAGTCATCGTTTTGCAATCGGACACCCATATTTGTAGTTAATTTTAATGCTTTTACGTGTGCCCATACATTAGAACGGGCCGTAATGTCATGTCTATGAACCGCCGATTGTCCTTGAAGTAAAAGCTGCGGTATTTCTTCCCAAGATTGATTACATGTAAATGTAATAAATAAATCTGGACGACCATAGAGACGAACATACGCAATAGCATCTTGAGCATATTCATGCATATGACGGGGACTGCCAGCATATGACGAAGGTAAAATTGTTAATCTTCCAACGTTTGTGGTATGAATTTCTATCACTGATGAAGTACAATTGTAAAAATTTATGATTCTCGCCTGAGAATGTTAGAAGGGACCCTGCTCTATGATAAATTTGCCCTTTTACTTTGAAAGTAGACATAAATTGATCTGGATTCTCGATTTGGGCTCCAAACAACGTCATTTAAAAACATGAGTTGTATTTTCTGATTTTTGACAAAAAACGCTTTGATTCTGACGTAGTTCCAGTAAGGAAAGTCTTCAATGGCTCTGGTGGTGCAGCCAATAGAGGAAGTTTAACTTTTCCTGAGGCGCAACACATTCCCATTGTTTCACCATTGAATTTCAAGGCCTTGCAATAGGGACAAATTTTAGACATTGTCCCGATTTGAACACATCTACTCAAGCTATAATCATCGACTGGGCTGTACCTGAATGCCAGGCGATAACTTTCAGGTTGCTCCGATTCCTCGGCACGCTTTCTTTTCTTACTTTCTCTATCAGCAGCAAGCCTGATTTCTTGCTGTTCTTGTGATTCCTCGGCAGGCCTAAAAAAGGTAAAAAACTAAAAAAAATAAAAAATAAAAAAAAACTAAAAAAAAGGAAAAAACTGAAAAATAAGCTAAAATAAAGGTAAAAACCAATAAAAAACTAAAAAAAAAAGGAAAAAACTAATAAATGACGACACTCAAAGAGAAAGCGACCAGGACAAAAAACTAAAAAAAAAGGCAAAAACTACAAAAAAACTAAAAACTAATAAAAAAAATAAAAAAGCTAAAAAACTAAAAAAACTAAAAAAAGGTAAAAAACTAAAAAAACTAAAAACTAAAAAAAAACTAAAAAAGGTAAAAACTAAAAGAACTAAAAAAGAAAAAAATAAATGACGACACTCAAAGAGAAAGCGACCAGGACAAAAGGAATGTTCGATTAGCAATCAACAAAGCACCGGGACACAGGGAGTATAAATGACGACCAGGACACAAGTAAAAAAAAAAATTAACAAAACTAAAAAGAAGGTAAAAACTACAAAAAAACTAAAAAGAAAAAAAAACTAAAAACTAATAAAAAAACTAAAAAATCTAAAAATCTAAATAAACTAAAAAAGAAAAAAAAAGGAAAAAAATAAAGGAGAAAAACAAAACTAAAAAACGAATGTATATACAGACCGGTACACCGGGATACAAATGACGACCGGGACACAGGGAATATAAATAACGACCGGGACACAGGGACACAACTACAACGGGGACACCGGGGGAAACAGGGGGATATAAATGACGACCGGGACAAAAAAACTAAAAAGAAATAAAAACTAAAAACTAATAAAAAAAACTAAAAAATCTAAAAATCTAAATAAGCTAAAAAAGAAAAAAAAAGGAAAAAAATAAAGGAGAAAAACAAAACTAAAAAACGAATGTATATACAGACCGGGACACCGGGATACAAATGATGACCGGGACCCGGGACACAGGGAATATAAATGACGACCGGGACACAGGGACACAACTACAACGGGGACACCGGGGGAAACAGGGGGATAACCTGACAATCTATTTATATGCAAAGACAATGGGACAGCAAAGAATGTTGTATATTCGCAAGTTTTACGTAGTTAAAACCATATATATATATATATATATCTATATTCACAGGTGGGACATAGGGACACAACTACAATGGCGCGTAACTATTATGGCGCGTAACGACTTACGCGCGCGGGGGGGCTTGAGGGGGGCGCGAAGCGCCCCCACCAACTAGGTGTTGGGGTGGCGCGAAGCGCCACCCCAACAGCTAGTATATATATAAAAATAAGTTGTCTGTCTGTGGATCTGTGGATCAGGTGACGTCATGTTTCTGTGTCGGCTGACGTCATCAAATTAGGAATATAAATGACGACCGGGACACAGGGACACAACTACAACGGGGACGCCGGGGGCACAGGCGGGATATATAAATGACGACCGGGACACAGGGATTGTTCGAATAGAAATTACAGACTGGGACACCGGGACACAAATGACGACCGGGACACCGGGACACAGAGAATATAAATGACGACCGGGACACTCAAAGAGAAATTACAAACTGGGACACCGGGACACAAATGACGACCGGGACACAGGGAATATAAATGACGACCGGGACACAGGGACACATCATTAGAATAATGAGGTATAGATCTGAATACGGATTGTTTTTCCCATGGACAATTATATGTTGCATGTTCAAGAGTCAGTAAACCTGACAATCTATTTATATGCACAGACAATGGGACAGCGAAGAATGTTGTATATTCACATGTTTTACGTAGTTAAAAACATATATTTATATCTATCTCTATTCACAGGTGGGACACAGGGACACAACTACAATGGCGCGTAACTAATATGGCGCGTAACGACTTACGCGCGCGGGGGGCTTCGAGGGGCGCGAAGCGCCCCACCAACTAGGTGTTGGGGTGGCGCGAAGCGCCACCCCAACAACTAGTATATATATATATATATACTAGCTGTTGGGGTGGCGCTTCGCGCCACCCCAACACCTAGTTGGTGGGGGCGTTTCGCGCCCCCCCCAAGCCCCCCCGCGCGCGTAAGTCGTTACGCGCCATAATAGTTACGCGCCATTGTAGTTGTGTCCCTATGTCCCACCTGTGAATATAGATAGATATATATATATATATATACTAGCTGTTGGGGTGGCGCTTCGCGCCACCCCAACACCTAGTTGGTGGGGGCGCTTCGCGCCCCCCCAAGCCCCCCCGCGCGCGTAAGTCGTTACGCGCCATAATAGTTACGCGCCATTGTAGTTGTGTCCCTATGTCCCACCTGTGAATATAGATATATATATATATATATATGGTTTTAACTACGTAAAACTTGCGAATATACAACATTCTTTGCTGTCCCATTGTCTTTGCATATAAATAGATTGTCAGGTTATCCCCCTGTTTCCCCCGGTGTCCCCGTTGTAGTTGTGTCCCTGTGTCCCGGTCGTCATTTATATTCCCTGTGTCCCGGGTCCCGGTCATCATTTGTATCCCGGTGTCCCGGTCTGTATATACATTCGTTTTTTAGTTTTGTTTTTCTCCTTTATTTTTTTCCTTTTTTTTTCTTTTTTAGCTTATTTAGATTTTTAGATTTTTTAGTTTTTTTTATTAGTTTTTAGTTTTTATTTCTTTTTAGTTTTTTTTGTCCCGGTCGTCATTTATATCCCCCTGTTTCCCCCGGTGTCCCCGTTGTAGTTGTGTCCCTGTGTCCCGGTCGTTATTTATATTCCCTGTGTCCCGGTCGTCATTTGTATCCCGGTGTACCGGTCTGTATATACATTCGTTTTTTAGTTTTGTTTTTCTCCTTTATTTTTTTCCTTTTTTTTTCTTTTTTAGTTTATTTAGATTTTTAGATTTTTTAGTTTTTTTATTAGTTTTTAGTTTTTTTTTCTTTTTAGTTTTTTTGTAGTTTTTACCTTCTTTTTAGTTTTGTTAATTTTTTTTTTACTTGTGTCCTGGTCGTCATTTATACTCCCTGTGTCCCGGTGCTTTGTTGATTGCTAATCGAACATTCCTTTTGTCCTGGTCGCTTTCTCTTTGAGTGTCGTCATTTATTTTTTTCTTTTTTAGTTCTTTTAGTTTTTACCTTTTTTAGTTTTTTTTTAGTTTTTAGTTTTTTTAGTTTTTTACCTTTTTTTAGTTTTTTTAGTTTTTTAGCTTTTTTATTTTTTTTATTAGTTTTTAGTTTTTTTGTAGTTTTTGCCTTTTTTTTTAGTTTTTTGTCCTGGTCGCTTTCTCTTTGAGTGTCGTCATTTATTAGTTTTTTCCTTTTTTTTTTTAGTTTTTTATTGGTTTTTACCTTTATTTTAGCTTATTTTTCAGTTTTTTCCTTTTTTTAGTTTTTTTTTATTTTTTATTTTTTTTAGTTTTTTACCTTTTTTTAGTTTTTTTAGTTTTTTTAGTTTTTTAGCTTTTTTACTTTTTTTATTAGTTTTTAGTTTTTTTTGTAGTTTTTGCCTTTTTTTTAGTTTTTTCAGTTTTTTTTTTAGTTTTTTATTGGTTTTTACCTTTATAGTTTTTTTAGTTTTTTAGCTTTTTTATTTTTTTTATTAGTTTTTAGTTTTTTTTGTAGTTTTTGCCTTTTTTTAGTTTTTTCAGTTTTGACGTCACCTAATCCAGTTTTTTCAGGTGACGTCACCTGACACATCCATCCACACATCCATCCACACATCCACAGACAGACAACTTATTTTTATATATATAGATATATATATATATATATATATATATATATATATATATATATATATATATATATATATATATATGGTTTTAACTACGTAAAACTTGCGAATATACAACATTCTTTGCTGTCCCATTGTCTTTGCATATAAATAGATTGTCAGGTTTACCAACTCTTGAACATGCAACATATAATGGTCCATGGGAAAACAATCTGTATTCAGATCTATACCTCATGATTCTAATGATTGCCCTTGAGCTTTGTTGATGGTGATTGCTAATCGACCATTCCCTGTCCCGGTGTCCCGGTCGTCATTTACATCCCCCTGTTTCCCCCGGTGTCCCCGTTGTAGTTGTGTCCCTGTGTCCCGGTCGTCATTTATATTCCCTGTGTCCCGGTCGTCATTTGTATCCCGGTGTACCGGTCTGTATATACATTCGTTTTTTAGTTTTGTTTTTCTCCTTTATTTTTTTCCTTTTTTTTTCTTTTTTAGTTTATTTAGATTTTTAGTTTTTTTATTAGTTTTTAGTTTTTTTTTTCTTTTTATTTTTTTTGTAGTTTTTACCTTCTTTTTAGTTTTGTTAATTTTTTTTTACTTATGTCCTGGTCGTCATTTATACTCCCTGTGTCCCGGTGCTTTGTTTTTACCTTTATTTTAGCTTATTTTTCAGTTTTTTTCCTTTTTTTTTAGTTTTTTTTAGTTTTTAGTTTTTTTAGTTTTTTACCTTTTTTTAGTTTTTTTAGTTTTTTAGTTTTTTAGCTTTTTTATTTTTTTTATTAGTTTTTAGTTTTTTTGTAGTTTTTGCTTTTTTTTAGTTTTTTTAGTTTTTTAGCTTTTTTATTAGTTTTTAGTTTTTTTTGTAGTTTTTGCCTTTTTTTAGTTTTTTTAGTTTTTTAGCTTTTTTATTTTTTTTATTAGTTTTTAGTTTTTTTTGTAGTTTTTGCCTTTTTTTTAGTTTTTTCAGTTTTGACGTCACCTGATCCAGTTTTTTCAGGTGACGTCACCTGACACATCCATCCATCCACAGACAGACAACTTATTTTTATATATATAGAAGATAGATATATATATATATATATATATATATATATATATATATATATATATATATATATATATATATATATATATATATATATATATATATATATATATATATATATATATATATATATATATACATATATATATATATATATATATATGTTTTTAACTACGTAAAACTTGCGAATATACAACATTCTTCGCTGTCCCATTGTCTGTGCATATAAATAGATTGTCAGGTTTACCGACTCTTGAACATGCAACATATAATTGTCCATGGAAAAAACAATCTGTATTCAGATCTGTACCTCATGATTCTAATGATTGCCCTTGAGCTTTGTTGATGGTGATTGCTAATCGAACATTCCCTGTGTCGCCGTCGTCATTTATATAGCTGTGTCCCTGTGCCCCCCGGTGTCCCCGTTGTAGTTGTGTCCCTCTGTCTCGGTCGTCATTTATATTCCCTTTGTCCTGGTCGTCATTTGTGTTCCGGTGTCCCGGTCTGTAATTTCTCTTTGAGTGTCCCGGTCGTCAGTTATATTCCCTATGTCCCAGTGTCCCGGTCGTCATTTGTGGCCAGGTGTCCCGGTCTGTATATACATTCAAGTTGTCTGCGTGTCTCTCGAGTGATGTCATGTTTGTGTGTCGACTGAAGTCATGTTTGTTGACTGAAGAAATTTCAGACCGGGACATCGGGACACAAATGACGACCGGGGCACCGGGACATAGTCTTCTATATATATAAAAATAAGTTGTCTGTGTGTCTGTCGAGTGACGTCATGTTTGTGTGTCGACTGACGTCATGTTTGTCGACTGACGAAATTACAGACCGGGACATCGGGACACAAATGACGACCGGGAAACCGGGACATAGAGAATATAAATGACGACCGGGACACTCAAAGAGAAAGCGACCGGGACACAAGGAATGTTCTATTAGCAATCATCATCGACAAAGCACCGGGACACAAATGACGATCGGGACACAGGGAGTATAAATGACAAACAGGACACTCAAAGAGAAATCACAGACTGGGACACCGGAACACAAATGACGACCGGAACAAAAATGACGACCGGGACACCGGGACACAGGGAGTATAAATGACGACTGCGACACTCAAAGAGAAATTACAGACTGGGACACCGGGACACAAATGACGACCAGGACACAGGGAATGTTCGATTACCAATCACCATCAACAAAGCTCGAGGGCAATCATTAGAATAAAGAGGTAATCCTTAATGAGGTCGCAAATTTTACGTAGTTAAAAATATATATGTATCTTTCTATATTCACAGGTGGGATACAGGGACACAACTACAATGGTGCGTAACTAATATGGCACCTAACGACTTACGCGCGCAGGGGGACTTGGGAGGGGGGCGCGAAGTGCCCCCATTAACTAGGTGTTTGGGTGGCTAGAAGCGCCACTCCATCTGCTTGTCTATATATATAAAATACGTTGTTTGTGTGTTATGTCTGTCTGTCTGTCTGTCCGCATATGACGTGTGAATTATTTCATCATATACCAATTCAAAAACGAATGTATTCAAGCAAAAAAACTAAAAAAATAAAAAAAGGTAAAAACTACAAAAAAACTAAAAAAAAAACAAACTAAAAACTAATAAAAAAAAACTAAAAAAGCTAAAAAACTAAAAAAAAACAAAAAAAGAAAAAAAATAAAAAAAGGAAAAAACTGAAAAATAAAGGAGAAAAAAATAATAAAGATAAAAAAACTAAAAACATAAGAACTACAAAAAAAAATCTAAAAAGAAAAAGAAAAAAATAAAAAAAACTAAAAAAAAGGTAAAAACCAAAAAAAAAAAACTAAAAAGAAAAAAAGGGAAAAAACAAAAAATTTCATCATATACCAATTCAAAAACTAATGTATATACAGACTGGGACACCGAGACACAAATGACGACCGGGACACAGGGAATACAAATGACTTCCGGGACACAGGGACACAACTACAACGGGAACGCTGGGGGGCACAGGGGGATGTGTAAATGACGGCGGGGGCACATGCAATGTTCGATTAGCAATCACCACCAACAAAGCTCAAGGGTAATCATTAGAATCATGAGGTATAACTAAAAAAAACTCAAAAAAGGGAAAAAACTAAAAACTAATAAAAAGACCAATTTAAAAACGAATGTATATACAGACCGGAACACCGGGATACAAATGACGACCGGGGCACCAGGACGAAGGGAATCTATCTATCTATTCTATATATAAAAATAAGTTGTATGTGTTTCTGTCGAGTGACGTCATGTCATCATGTCATGTCGTCATGTTTTTTATGATGATGACGTCATTAAAAGTATTTAAGAAATTCGTTCAAAGACAAATTTTTAATTGTAAGAAGATCGTGGACGGAAAAATGTTTAATTGTAAAATGACTGAAGAACCTACAATGGCAACAGCCAAGGAACCTACTCAAAGAGTCTATGCCAAAAAACTTGCTGCTGATAGAGAAAGTAAGAAAAGAAAGCGTGCCGAGGAATCACAAGAACAGTAAGAAAACAGGCTTGCGGCTGACAGAGAAAGTAAGAACAGAAAGCCTGCCGAGGAATTACAAGACCAACGTGAAAACAGGCTTACGGCTTCAAGAGATAATGCCAGATTAGGAATGTGCAATTTCCGTCAACGAAGGCGTGTCGAGGAACTACCATAGCTATGCAAAACCAGACTTGCTGCTAAAAGAGAAAGTGAAAAAAGAAGGCGTGCCGAGGAATCACAAGAGCAACGTGAAAACATGTTTGCGGCTTCAAGAGATAATGCCAAAAGAAAGCGTGCTGAGGAATCACAAGAGCAACGTGAAAATTATTGCATGGCATTCAGGTACAGCCCAGTCGATGATTATAGTAGATGTGTTCAAATCGGGACTATGTCTAAAATTTGTCCCTACTGCAAGGCCTTGAAATTTAATGCTGAAACAATGGGAATGTGTTGCGCCTCAGGAAAAGTTAAACTTCCTCATCTGGCTGCACCCCCAGAGCCATTGAAGACTTTGCTTACTGGAACTACGTCAGAATCTAAGCGTTTTTATCAAAAATCAGAAAATATGACTCATGTTTCCAAATGACGTCGTTTGGTCCCCAAATCGAAAATCCAGATCAATTTATGCCTACTTTCAAAGTAAAAGGGCAAATTTATCATAGAGCAGGGTCCCTTCTACCCTTCTCAGGCGAGAATCATAAATTTTTACAATTGTACTTCATCAGTGATAGAAATTCTGAATTGAATGCACGTTGTGAAATTTCTCCCGAAGTTGAAAGGATAATCGTTTTTCAATTGCAACATCTTTTCCACGAAATTAATAATTTTGTGCGTCTGTTCAAAACAGCCATCGATTTGATGCCTACTGATACGCATATAATTGTTATTTCCACTGACAAGACGCCTCCTGGCCAACATGTGCGTAGATACAATGCTCCAACTATTGACGAAGTGGCAATCGTTATGGTCGGTGATCAGTTTTTACCTCGAGATATTATTCTTAATAAGCGAAACGCTCAGTTGGTAAGAATCGCTGAAACTCATCGATGCTACGATGCCCTACAATATCCTATCATTTCTTGGGATGGAGCCGACGGCTATCACTTTAATATTAAATTGATAAATCCAGCCACTAACAAAGAAATGAAAGAGAAATGCAGTGCTATGCATTATTATTCCTAAAGACTAATGATTCGGCAGGATGAAGACAATTATATTTTAAAATGCCGTCAGTTATTTCACCAATACGTATGCAAAAAATTGATATGTATTGATATGTATGTATTGATATGTATGCAAAAATTGAATAAGAACGTTTGCTATTTATCCGTCTGAATCAGACCAAGCTCCACTCTGAACAATACATTCATTTGCGAGATGCAGTTGTAAATGACGGTAATACCACAAACGTTGGAAGATTAACGATTTTACCTTCGTCATATGCTGGCAGTCCCCGTCATATGCATGAATATGCTCAAGATGCTATTGTGTATGTTCGTCTCTATGGTCATCTATGACCATAGATCCTCATCTATGGTACATTTACATGTAATCAATCTTGGGACGAGATACAGCAGCTTTTACTTCAAGGACAATCGGCGGTTCATAGACATGACATTACGGCCCGTGTCTTCCGGCAAAAGTTAAAATCATTGATAAACTACAGAGTAAAAATTGAAGTGTTTTTGTCAGGGCGATGCTGGATGTACTCGGTGGAATGGCAAAAACGACGATTGCCACACGCACATATACTAATCTGGCTACATTATAAAATTACTTCAAATGAAATTGATGATGTGATTTTCGCTGAAATACCTGATGAAAATGTCGATAAGCGGTTATATGATATTGTTGTAAAAAATATGATATATGGACCTTGCGTTGCACTGGACGAAAATTCAACATGCATGGCAAAAGGAAGGTGCACAAAGCAATATCCTCGACTTTTAGTACCCAACACAATTACTGGCAATGATGGTTACCCACAAAATAGAAGAATGGTTACCCACAAAATGCCTTCGTATTACACGTACTGAAGTTTCTTCGTATTACACGTGGAATACTAAAAATAAAGTATTTGAACGTCGAAAACAGGGTAAGTCAGCCGACGGCCAACCTACCATCTTCAAAGATACCACGATAGGAAGACTCCACACCGTTCACCCCAATCAACATGAATGCTTCTTTCTACGCCTGCTTTTGGTGAATGTACTCGGTCCGACATCCTTTGAGTATTTGAGAACTGTAAACAGTACTATACATGGCACTTACCGTAGTTTTTGCCAAGCTCTGAATTTATTGGAGAATGACCAGCACTGGGATAACTGCATCAGTGACGCGTGCGAAACGTCAACTCCAAGTCAAATTCGTGCATTGTTTGGAATCATACTAACAACTTGCTCTCCTTCAGCTCCTACAGAGTTATGGGAAAAATATAAATCGAAAATGTCCGAAGATATACTCCATTGAAAACGGTTAGAGACGTCAGATATGACTTTTGATTTTACATCAGAAATTTATAACTACACTTTAGTTATTATAGAAGATTTGTGCGTATGTATGGCAAACAAACCTCTTCAGGATTTGGGAATGCCTTCACCTAATCGTACCGCTGCTGTTTCGACATGTGTTTAATTGGATCGTGAACAAAGTTACAGTACGAGTGATCTATTGTAATATGTGCAAAATAACATTTCCAAGTTAACGTCGGAACAAAAACACATTTATGATACGATAATGCATTGTTTCGATAACAACGTTGGAGAAATTTTCTTTTTGGATGCGCCAGGAGGTACTGGTAAAAAGTTTGTGATAAAACTGATTCTGCCATCAATTCGATCAAAAAATGATATAGTGTTGGCAATTGCGTCGTCTGGAATAGCTGCAACGTTGCTGCCTCGTGGAAGAACTGCTCATTCCGCTTTGAAATTGCCTCTGAATTTGCATTCTACAGAAACTCCCACGTGCAATAGTTCCAAATCATCTGGGATGGGTAAATTATTCCAGCAATGTAAACTTATTATTTGTGACGAGTGCACAATGGCACACAAAAAATCACTCGAGGCTCTGGCTCAATGTTTGAAAGATTTGTGGGGGAATTCAAAACCCTTTGGTGGCATATTAACATTGCTTGCGGGATATTTCAGGCAAATATTACCTATAATACCTAGATCAACCCCTGCAGACGAAATGAATGCTGGCCTGAAAAATTCTAATTTATGGGCACACGTAAGGACATTAAATTAACTGCAAATATGCATGTCCGATTGCAAAACTATGACTCTGGTCAAACATTTTCAGATCACTTGCTGGCAATTGGAAACGGAAAGCTCCCAGTAGACTCAATTTCAGGACGTATACAACTACCTGCTGAATTCTCTAATTTAGTGACGTCCAAAAATGAATTGATTGAAAAAGTGTTTCCGAATATTCTTAACAATTATAAAAATAATAAATGTCTAAGTGAAAGAACGATTCTTGCACCCAAAAATATAGACGTCTACGAAATCAGGAATATTGTTTTGACAAAGATTCGAGACCAGGCAGTCCTTTACAAGTCAGTCGACACAGTTTTGGAACCAAATGAGGCGGTTAATTATCCATCTGAATTTTTAAATTCCGTAGATCTTTCAGGGTTTCCACCACAAGTGCTACAACTAAAAATAGGCGTACCAATAATATTTTTACGTAGCATAAACCCACCAAAGCTTTGCAATGGCACGCGACTTGCCGTAAAAAAAAACAATGGAAAACGTAATAGAGGCCACAATCTTGACAGGACCTTTTGAGGGTGAGGCTGTTCTAATTCCTCGCATTCCCATGATTCCAACGGATCTGCCTTTTCAATTTAAGAGATTGCAATTCCCAATTCGAATAGCATTTGCAATCACAATCAACAAAGCTCAAGGTCAATCATTAGAAAAATGTGGTAGAGATCTTAATACTGATTGTTTTTCCCATGGACAATTGTACGTTGCATGTTCGAGGGTCGGTAAACCTGACAATCTATTTATATGCAGCGACAATTGGACAGCGAAGAATGTTGTATTTTCGCAAGTTTTACGCAGTTAATTTGCACTGTATCTATCTATCTATCTATCTATATAAAAACAAGTTGTGTGTATGCATGTTTGTTTGTTTGTAAAAAGAGCGTTTGCATATGACGTCATTATAAAAACATAAGGCTTTGTATATGCGCAGACAATGGGAAAGCCAAGAATAATGTATATTCGCAAGTTTACGTAGTTCAAAACACATATATAAATCTATCTATCCATATCTATAATCTATCCTAATCTATCTATATCCGGTGGTACACAGGGACACAACTACAATGGAACGTAACTAATATGGCGAGTAACGACTTACGCGCGGGGGGGGGCTTGGGGGGGGGATGCAAAGCGCCCCCACCAACTAGGTGTTAAGGTGGTGCGAAGCGCCACCCCAACAGCTAGTCTTATATAAATAAAAATAAGTTTTTTGTTTGTGTGTCTGTCTGTCGACTGACGTCGTGTTTGTCCGCATATGACGTCTGAATTATATCATCATATACCAATTCAAAAACGAATGTATTCAAGCCGAAGTAGCTGAGTTAGTAAAGCGTTATGTTTCAGTTTCTAGGTTCGAGAGGTTCCAGGGTCGAACCTTGGCTTTAGCATTAATACAAAAGAAGAAAAAAAGGTAAAAACTACAAAAAAACTAAAAAGAAAATACAAAAAAAAAGCTAAAAAACTAAAATAAAACTAAAAAAAGGTAAAAAACTAAAAACTAAAAAAGAAAAAAAACTGAAAAATAAAGGAGAAAAAGAAAACTAAAAAAATAAAAATAAAAATAAAAAAACTAAAAAAGGTAAGAACTACAAAAAAAAATAAAAGAAAAAAAAACTAAAAAAGCTAGAAAAAAAGGAAAAACCAAAAAAAAACTAAAAGAAAAAAAGAAAAAAAACAAAAAATTTATTTCATCATATACCAATTCAAAAACGAATGAAACCGGGATACAAATGACGACCGGGACACCGGGACACAGGGAATATAAATGACGACCGGGACAATCAAAGAGATATTACAGACTGGGACACTGGGACACAAATGACGACCGGGACACAGGGAATATAATTTTTATAATGACGATCAGGACACCGGGACACAGGGAATATAAATGACGACCGGGACACTCAAAGAGAAATTACAGACTGGGACACCGGGACACAAATCACGACCGAGACACATGGAATATAAATGACGACCGGGACACAGGGACACAACTACAATGGCGCGTAACTAATATGGCGCGTAACAACTTACGCGCGCGGGGGGCTTGGGGGGCGTAAAGAGCCACCCCAACAGCTAGTCTATATATATAAAAATAAGTTGTTTGTCTGCCTGTCCGCATATGATGTCTGAATTATTTCATCATATACCGATTCAAAACCGAATGTATTCAAACCGAAGTAGCTGAGTTGGTAAAGCGTTATGTTCCAGGTTCTAGGTCCGAGAGTTTCCAGGTTAGAACCTTGGCCTTAGCATTAATACAAAAGAAGAAAAAAAACTAAAATAGGTAAAAGCTACAAAAAACCAAACAAAAATAAAATAAGGTAAAAAACTAAAATCTAAAAAAGAAAAAAACTAAAACAACTTACAAAAAGGTAAAAACTACCAAAAAAACTAAAAAGAAAAAAACCCTAAAAACTAATAAAAAAACTAAAAAGACTAAAAACTGAAAAAAAAAACTAAAAAAGGAAAAAAACTGAAAAATAAAGGAGAAAAAGAAAACTACAAAAAAAAACTAAAAAAGGTAAATGTATTCAAGCCGAAGTAGCTGAGTTGGTAAAGCGTTATAATCCAGGTTCTAGGTCAGAGAGGTTCCAGGTTCGAACCTTGGCTTTAGCATTAATACAAGAAAAAAAAACTAAAAAAAGTAAAATCTACAAAAAAAAACTAAAAAAGAAAAAAAAACTAAAAAAACTAAAGAAAGGTAGAAACTACAAAAAAACTAAAAGAAAAAAAAACTAAAAACTAATAAAAAAAAATAAAAAAAACTAAAAAAACTAAAATTGAAAGAAAAAAAAAGGAAAAAAACTGAAAAATAAAGGAAAAAAGAAAACTAAAAAAAAAAAAAAATAAAAAACACTAAAAAAGATAAATTTATTCAAGCCGAAGTAGCTGAGCTGGTAAAGCGTTATGTTCCAGGTTCTAGGTCCGAGAGGTTCCAGGCTCGAACCTTGGCCTTAGCATTAATAAAAAAGAAGAAAAAAAACTAAAAAAGCTAAAAAACTAAAAAAAAACTAAAAAACGTAAAAAAACTAAAAACTAAAAAAGAAAAAAAAAACAAAAAAAGTTTATACGGGGGGCGAGACTTACACGCCCCCAAAACCCCCCCGCGCGCGTAAGTCGTTACGCGCCATATTAGTTACGCTCCATTGTAGTTGTGCCCCTGTGTCCCACCTGTGAATATAGATAGATGTGTTCCCGTCGTCATTTATATATCCCCTTGTGCCCCCCGGCGTCCCCGCTGTAGTTGTATATTACCTGTGTCCCGGTCGTCATTTGTGTCCCGGTGTCCCGGTCTGTAGTGTCATCTTATAATGACGTCATATACAAAGCCTTATATACTTATAATGACGTCATATGCAAACCCACAAACAAACAAACATGCCTACAAACAACTTATTTATATATATATATATATAGATATAGTTTCTTTTTTAGTTTTTCTTTTTTTAGTTATTCAGTTTTTTTTATTTTTTTAGCTTTTTTTTCAGTTTTTTACCGTTTTTATTTTTTTGCTTTTTTTTAAGTTTTTTCTTTTTAGGTTTTTTCTTTTTTTAGCTTTTTTCGCACCATATTAGTTACGCACCATTGTAGTTGTGTCCCTGTGTCCCACCTGTGAATATAGGTAGATATATATGTTTTTTTAACTACGTAAAACTTGCGAATATACAACATTCTTTGCTGTCCCATTTTCTGTCCATATAAATAGATTGTCAGGCTTACCAACTCTTGAACATGCAAAATAATAATTGTCCATGGGATAACAATCCGTATTCAAATCTAAACCGCATTTTTTTAACGATTGCCCTTGAGCTTTGTTGATGGTGATGGCTAATCGAACATTCCCTGTGTCCCGGTCGTCATTTATATATCCCCCCTGTGCCCCCCGGCGTCCCCGTTGTAGTTGTGTCCCTGTGTCCCGGTGTCCCGGTTTGTAATTTCGTCAGTCGACAAACATGACGTCGGTCGACAAACAACTTTATGACGGAATAATGCTCAATCCTCATAATGACGTCAGTCGACAAACATGATATCAGTCGAAACACAACATGACGTCAGTCAACAGACATACAACTTATTTTTATATATATAGATATAGATATAGTTTATTTTTTAGTTTTATTTTTTTTAGTTTTGCAGTTTTTTAGTTTTTCTAGCTTTTTTTTCTTTTTAGTTTTTTACCTTTTTATGGCACTTGTATTAACCAAGTGACATATAGCAATAGCGAATTCTGCCGTTTAATGTTTATTCTAACATTGACAGTTGGGAAAATCTTCACGTGCCAAGCATGCTAAAGCTCAACAATTTATAATAAACCTCAAAATTATAAATATCTGTTATAAGGTTTTCGAATTACTTTAATCTATTGTCAAAATATATAAAAATATTTATGCAATTCCCAGTTTCTACATTTTTAGTTTCAGTTTGCTTTTCAGTTTAGTTTCATTTTTATATATAGATAAGATATGATCTGGCGTAACGGACAGACAACTTATTTTTATATATATAGAAGATCGAAGATATACTAGCTGTTGGGGTGGCACTTCGCGCCACCCCAACACCTAGTTAGTGGGGGCGCTTCACGCCCCCCAAGCCCCCCCGAAAGTCATTACGCGCCATATTAGTTACTTGCCATTGTAGTTGTGTCCCTGTGCCCCACCTGTGAATATAGATAAAAGAGAAAAGATTTCTCTTTTCGTTATAAATATATATATATATATATATATATATATATATATATATATATATATATATATATATATATATATATATATATATATATATATATATATATATATATATATATATATACTAGCTGTTGGGGTGGCGCTTGGCGCCACCCCAACACCTAGTTGGTGGGGCGCTTCGCGCCCCCCCAAGCCCGCCCGCGCGCGTAAGTCGTTACGCGCCATATTAGTTACGCGCCATTGTAGTTGTGTCCCTGTGTCCCACCTGTGAATATAGATAGATTTATATATGTGTTTCAAACTACATAAAAATTGCGAATATACTACATTCTTGGCTTTCCCACTACTGGGAGCTTTCCGTTTCCAATTGCCAGCAATTGATCTGAAAATGTTTGACCAGAGTCATCGTTACACAGACAGACAATATATAGAAAATATATATATAAAATATAAATATATATATTTTCTTTTTATTTTTTTTTGTAGTTTTTACCTTTTTTAGTTTTTTTCTTCTTTTGTATTAATGCTAAAGCCAAGGTTCAAACCTGGAGCCTCTCGGACCTAGAACCTGAAACATAACGCTTTACCAACTCAGCTACTTCGGCTTGAATACATTCGTTTTGAGCAGCTTCCTCAGGTGTTGCCATTGTAGGTTCTTCAGTCATTTTACAATTAGAAATTTCTCTTTCAACGGTCTTCTTATAATTAAAAATTTGTGTTTGAACGATATTCTTAAATACCTGTGTCCCGGTCGTCATTTGTGTCCCGGTATCCCAGTCTGTAATTTCTCTTTGAGTGTCCCGGTCTGTAATTTCTCTTTGAGTGTTTTTTCTTTTTAGTATTTTTTAGTTTTTTACATTTTTTCTTTTTTCAGTTTTCTTTTTCTTTTTTATTTTGTCAGCGTGTCCTGGTCGTCATTTATATTCCCTGTGTCCCTGTCGTCATGTTTTTAACATTTTTTCTTTTTTCAGTTTTCTTTTTCTTTTTTATTTTTCAGCTTCACTATGAAATACATATCGCGGAACCTTTGTTTTTTTTAACTAAAATCTGGTAGGCATTGATGACCTTATCCTAGTCAAAATCCCAAACCCAATCATCATCGCTATCATTTTCAGTTTTGATATGTTTTGACTCTCGCTGTCCAGGTGGATCTTCATCTAACTGCGCGGTCTTGCGTTCTTTAGCCTCAAGCCTGTTTCCTTGCTGTTCTTTTGATTCCTCGGCACGCTTTCTTTTCTGACTTTCTCTATCAGCAGCAAGTTTTTTGGCATAGACTCTTTGAGCATCTTCGTCGACTTTTGCCATTGTAAGTTCATCAGTCATTTTAAACTTAAACATTAATAGATTTTTACGTGAACATATATGTCTTAAATATCTTTAATGACGTCACCGTCATAGCAAAATGACGACAACTAACTTCATGACGTCAGTCGACACAGAAACATGACGTCACCTGATCCACAGACAGACAGACAACTTATTTTTATATATATAGAAGATATATATATATATATATATATATATATATATATATATATATATATATATATATATATATATATATATATATATATATATATATATATATATATATATATATATGTTTTTAACTACGTAAAACTTGCGAATATACAACATTATTTGCTGTCCCATCGTCTGTGCATATAAATAGATTGTCAGGTTTACCGACTCTTGAACATGCAACGCATAATGGTCCATGGGAAAACAATCCGTATTCAGATCTATACCTCATGATTCTATTGATTGCCCTTGAGCTTTGTTGATGGTGATTGCTAATCGACCATTTCCTTTGTTGCCGTCGTCATTTATATATCCCCCTGCGTATCAGGAGACGTGTGATAGCTGCGTATCAGGAGGCATCAATTCGATTGCTGTTTTTAAGCAGAAGCACTGAATTATTATTTTTGTGGAAAAGACGATATATATAAATATATATATATATTTTCTTTTTAGTTTTTTTGTAGTTTTTACCTTTTTTAGTTTTTTTCTTCTTTTGTATTAATGCTAAAGCCAAGGTTCAAACCTGGAGCCTCTCGGACCTAGAACCTGAAACATAACGCTTTACCAACTCAGCTACTTCAGCGTGAATACATTCGTTTTGAGCAGCTTCCTCGGGTGTTGCCATTGTAGGTTCTTCAGTCATTTTACAATTAGAAATTTCTCTTTCAACGGTCTTCTTACAATTAAAAATTTGTCTTTGAACGATATTCTTAAATTCCTGTGTCCTGGTCGTCATTTATATTGCCTGTGTCCCGGTCGTCATTTGTGTCCCGGTATCCCAGTCTGTAATTTCTCCTTGAGTGTCCCGGTCGTTATTTATATTCCCTCTGTCCTGGTCGTCATTTGTGTCCCGGTCTGTAATTTCTCTTTGAGTGTTTTTTCTTTTTAGTATTTTTTAGTTTTTTACATTTTTTCTTTTTTCAGTTTTCTTTTTATTCTTTATTTTTCAGCTTCACTATGAAATACATATCGCCGAACCTTTGTTTTTTTAACTAAAATCTGGTAGGCATTGATGACCTTATCCAAGTCAAGATCCCAAACCCAATCATCATCGCTATCATTTTCAGTTTTGATATGTTTTGACTCTCGCTGTCCAGGTGGATCTTCATCTAACTGCGCGGTTTTTCCTTTTTTTTTCTTTTTAGTTTTTTATTGGTTTTTACCTTTTTTTTTAGCTTTTTTAATTTTTTTCGTTTTTTCTTCTTACTTTTTTTTTAGTTTTTATCTTTTTTATTTTTCTTTTATTTTTATTCTTAATTTTATTAGTTTTCTTTTTCTCTTCTATTTTTCAGTTTTTTCCTTTTTTTTAAGTTTTTTTTTTAGTTGTTAGTTTTTTTAGTTTTTTAGTTTTTTTAGTTTTTTTAGTTTTTTAGCTTTTTTTTTATTTTTTTATTAGTTTTTAGTTTTTTTTTGTAGTTTTTGCCTTTTTTTAGTTTTTTCAGTTTTTTTTTTAGTTTTTAGTTTTTTACCTTTTTTAGCCTAACCAGGATTTGAACCTGGGACCTTCATTCTCCGTTCTGACACCCTCTCTCATCGAGTGACTACTCCAGCATGTTCATTTTGGTGTTTTAAATGGTATATTATTAACCAAATTAATGTGTTTTATAATATACTAGCTGTTGGGGTGGCCTTCGCGCCACCCCAACACCTAGTTGGTGGGGGCGCTTCGCGCCCCCCCCAAGCCCCCCCGCGCGCGTAAGTCGTTACGCGCCATAATAGTTACGCGCCATTGTAGTTGTGTCCCTATGTCCCACCTGTGAATATAGATATATCTATCTATATATATAAAAATAAGTTGTCTGTCTGTGGATGGATGGATGGATGGATGGATGGATGGATCAGGTGACGTCACCTGAAAAAACTGGATCAGGTGACGTCAAAACTGAAAAAACTAAAAAAAGGCAAAAACTACAAAAAAAACTAAAAACTAATAAAAAAATAAAAAGCTAAAAAACTAAAAAAACTATAAAGGTAAAAACCAATAAAAAACTAAAAAAAAAAAACTGAAAAAACTAAAAAAAGGCAAAAACTACAAAAAAAAACTAAAAAACTAATAAAAAAAGTAAAAAAGCTAAAAAACTAAAAAAAACTAAAAAAACTAAAAAAGGTAAAAAACTAAAAAAAATAAAAAATAAAAAAAAACTAAAAAAAAGGAAAAAACTGAAAAATAAGCTAAAATAAAGGTAAAAACCAATAAAAAACTAAAAAAAAAAAGGAAAAAACTAATAAATGACGACACTCAAAGAGAAAGCGACCAGGACAAAAAACTAAAAAAAAAGGCAAAAACTACAAAAAAACTAAAAACTAATAAAAAAAATAAAAAAGCTAAAAACTAAAAAAACTAAAAAAAGGTAAAAAACTAAAAAAACTAAAACTAAAAAAAACTAAAAAAGGTAAAAACTAAAAGAACTAAAAAAGAAAAAAATAAATGACGACACTCAAAGAGAAAGCGACCAGGACAAAAGGAATGTTCGATTAGCAATCAACAAAGCACCGGGACACAGGGAGTATAAATGACGACCAGGACACAAGTAAAAAAAAAAATTAACAAAACTAAAAAGAAGGTAAAAAACTACAAAAAACTAAAAGAAAAAAAAAACTAAAAACTAATAAAAAAACTAAAAAATCTAAAAATCTAAATAAACTAAAAAAGAAAAAAAAAGGAAAAAAATAAAGGAGAAAAACAAAACTAAAAAACGAATGTATATACAGACCGGTACACCGGGATACAAATGACGACCGGGACACAGGGAATATAAATAACGACCGGGACACAGGGACACAACTACAACGGGGACAACGGGGGAAACAGGGGGATATAAATGACGACCGGGACAAAAAACTAAAAAGAAATAAAAACTAAAAACTAATAAAAAAAACTAAAAAATCTAAAAATCTAAATAAGCTAAAAAAGAAAAAAAAAGGAAAAAAATAAAGGAGAAAAACAAAACTAAAAAACGAATGTATATACAGACCGGGACACCGGGATACAAATGATGACCGGGACCCGGGACACAGGAATATAAATGACGACCGGGACACAGGGACACAACTACAACGGGACACCGGGGGAAACAGGGGGATAACCTGACAATCTATTTATATGCAATGACAATGGGACAGCAAAGAATGTTGTATATTCGCAAGTTTTACGTAGTTAAAACCATATATATATATATATCTATATCACAGGTGGGACATAGGGACACAACTACAATGGCGCGTAACTATTATGGCGCGTAACGACTTACGCGCGCGGGGGGGCTTGGGGGGGGCGCGAAGCGCCCCCACCAACTAGGTGTTGGGGTGGCGCGAAGCGCCACCCCAACAGCTAGTATATATATATATATGGTTTTAACTACGTAAAACTTGCGAATATACAACATTCTTTGCTGTCCCATTGTCTTTGCATATAAATAGATTGTCAGGTTTACCGACTCTTGAACATGCAACATATAATGGTCCATGGGAAAACAATCTGTATTCAGATCTATACCTCATGATTCTAATGATTGCCCTTGAGCTTTGTTGATGATGATTGCTAATCGACCATTCCCTGTCCCGGTGTCCCGGTCGTCATTTACATCCCCCTGTTTCCCCCGGTGTCCCCGTTGTAGTTGTGTCCCTGTGTCCCGGTCGTCATTTATATTCCCTGTGTCCCGGGTCCCGGTCATCATTTGTATCCCGGTGTCCCGGTCTGTATATACATTCGTTTTTTAGTTTTGTTTTTCTCCTTTATTTTTTTCCTTTTTTTTTCTTTTTTAGCTTATTTAGATTTTTAGATTTTTTAGTTTTTTTTATTAGTTTTTAGTTTTTATTTCTTTTTAGTTTTTTTGTCCCGGTCGTCATTTATATCCCCCTGTTTCCCCCGGTGTCCCCGTTGTAGTTGTGTCCCTGTGTCCCGGTCGTTATTTATATTCCCTGTGTCCCGGTCGTCATTTGTATCCCGGTGTACCGGTCTGTATATACATTCGTTTTTTTAGTTTTGTTTTTCTCCTTTATTTTTTTCCTTTTTTTTTTCTTTTTAGTTTATTTAGATTTTTAGATTTTTTAGTTTTTTTATTAGTTTTTAGTTTTTTTTTCTTTTTAGTTTTTTTGTAGTTTTTACCTTCTTTTTAGTTTTGTTAATTTTTTTTTTTACTTGTGTCCTGGTCGTCATTTATACTCCCTGTGTCCCGGTGCTTTGTTGATTGCTAATCGAACATTCCTTTTGTCCTGGTCGCTTTCTCTTGAGTGTCGTCATTTATTTTTTTCTTTTTTAGTTCTTTTAGTTTTTACCTTTTTTAGTTTTTTTTTAGTTTTTAGTTTTTTTAGTTTTTTACCTTTTTTTAGTTTTTTTAGTTTTTTTAGTTTTTTAGCTTTTTTATTTTTTTTATTAGTTTTTAGTTTTTTTGTAGTTTTTGCCTTTTTTTTAGTTTTTTTAGTTTTTTAGCTTTTTTATTAGTTTTTAGTTTTTTTTGTAGTTTTTGCCTTTTTTTAGTTTTTTTAGTTTTTTAGCTTTTTTATTTTTTTTATTAGTTTTTAGTTTTTTTTGTAGTTTTTGCCTTTTTTTAGTTTTTTCAGTTTTGACGTCACCTGATGTCGCTTTCTCTTTGAGTGTCGTCATTTATTAGTTTTTTCCTTTTTTTTTTTAGTTTTTTATTGGTTTTTACCTTTATTTTAGCTTATTTTTCAGTTTTTTCCTTTTTCTTAGTTTTTTTTTATTTTTTATTTTTTTTAGTTTTTTACCTTTTTTTAGTTTTTTTAGTTTTTTAGTTTTTAGCTTTTTTACTTTTTTTATTAGTTTTTAGTTTTTTTTGTAGTTTTTGCCTTTTTTTAGTTTTTTCAGTTTTTTTTTAGTTTTTTATTGGTTTTTACCTTTATAGTTTTTTTAGTTTTTTAGCTTTTTTATTTTTTTTATTAGTTTTTAGTTTTTTTTGTAGTTTTTGCCTTTTTTTAGTTTTTTCAGTTTGACGTCACCTAATCCAGTTTTTTCAGGTGACGTCACCTGACACATCCATCCACACATCCACAGACAGACAGACAACTTATTTTTATATATATAGAAGACTAAGCATCGTCAAAGCAAAAATGACGACAACTAATTTCATGACGTCAGCCGACACAGAAACATGACGTCACCTGATCCACAGATCCATAGACAGACAACTTATTTTTATATATATAGAAGATATATATATATATACTAGCTGTTGGGGTGGCGCTTCGCGCCACCCCAACACCTAGTTGGTTGGCGCTTCGCGCCCCCCCAAGCCCCCCGCGCGCGTAAGTCGTTACCACGCCATATTAGTTACGCGCCATATTAGTTACGCGCCATTGTAGTTGTGTCCCTGTGTCCCACCTGTGAATATAGATAGATTTATATATGTGTTTCAAACTACGTAAAAATTGCGAATATACAACATTCTTGGCTTTCCCATTGTCTGTCCATATACAAAGCCGTATGGTCTAATAATGACGTCATATGCAAACGCTCTTTTTACAAACAAACAAACATGCATACACACAACTCGTTTTATATAGATAGATAGATAGATAGATACAATACAAATTAACTACGTAAAACTTGTGAATATACAACGGTCTTCGCTGTCCCATTGTCTGTGCGTATAAATAGATTGTCAGGTTTACCGACCCTCAAAGATGCAACATACAATTGTACATTGGTAAAGCAATCTGTATTAAGATCTATACCGCATTTTTCTAGTGATTGCCCTTGAGCTTTGTTGATGGTGGTTGCAAATGCTAATCGAATGGGAATTGCAATCTTTTAAATTGAAAAGCAGATCCGTTGGAATCATGGGAATGCGAGGAATAAGAACAGCCTCACCCTCATAAGGCCCTGTCAAGATTGTGGCATCTATTAGGTTTTCCATTGTTTTTTTTTTTTACGGCAAGTCGCGTGCCATTACAAAGCTTGGTGGGTTGATATTTCTTAAAAGTATTATTGGTACACCTATTTTTAGTTGTAGCAGGTGTGGTGGACACCCTGAAGGATCTATGGAATTTAAAAATTCGGATGGATAATTAACCGCTTCATTTGGTTCCGAAATACAAATTAACTGCGTAAAACTTGCGAATATACAACATTCTCGCTGTCCAATTCTCGCTGCATTGTGTCCCTGTGTCCCACCTGTGAATATAGATAGATTTATATATGTGTTTCAAACTACGTAAAAATTGCGAATATACAACATTCTTGGCTTTCCCATTGTCTGTCCATATACAAAGCCGTATGTACTAATAATGACGTCATATGCAAACGCTCTTTTTACAAACAAACATGCATACACACAACTCGTTTTTATATAGATAGATAGATAGATAGATACAATACAAATTAACTACGTAAAACTTGTGAATATACAACAGTCATTCTTCGCTGTCCAATTCTCGCTGCATATAAATAGATTGTCAGGT
Organism: Artemia franciscana; assembly: GCF_032884065.1. Lineage (NCBI taxonomy): Eukaryota > Metazoa > Arthropoda > Branchiopoda > Anostraca > Artemiidae > Artemia > Artemia franciscana. Next base: position 25,692 of record NW_027064451.1, read on the forward strand.
TTACCGACCCTCGAACATGCAACGTACAATTGTCCATGGGAAAAACAATCAGTATTAAGATCAATACCACATTTTTCTAATGATTGACCTTGAGCATTGTTAATGGTGATTGCAAATGCTAATCGAATTGGGAATTGCAATCTTTAAAATTGAAAAGGCAGATCTGTTGGAATCATGGGAATGCGAGGAATAAGAACAGCCTCACCCTCAAAAGGCCCTGTCAGGATTGTGGCCTCTATTAGGTTTTCC
>NW_027064452.1:0-26050 GCF_032884065.1 Artemia franciscana
TGTCCTGGTCTCCATTTATATTCCCTGTGTCCCGGTCGTCATTTGTGTCCCGGTATCCCAGTCTGTAATTTCTCTTTTTTCTTTTTTCAGTTTTCTTTTTCTTCTTTATTTTTCAGCTTCACTATGAAATACATATCGCCTAACCTTTGTTTTTTTAACTAAAATATGGTAGTCATTGATGACCTTATCCAAGTCAAAATCCCAAACCCAATCATCATCGCTATCATTTTCACTTTTAATATGTTTTGACTCTCGCTCTCCAGGTGGATCTTCATCTAACTGCGCGGTTTTGCGTTCTTTAGCCTCAAGCCTGTTTCCTTGCTGTTCTTTTGATTCCTCGGCACGCTTTCTCTTCTGACTTTCTCTATCAGCAGCAAGTTTTTTGGCATAGACTCTTTGAGCATCTTCATCAATCATTGTAAACTTAAACATTAATAGAATTCTACGCGAACATATGTCTTATATAACTTGAATGACATCACCTTCAAAGCAAAAATGATGGCAACTAATTTCATGACGTCACCTGATCCACGATCCACAGATACACAGACAACTTATTTTTATATATATAGATATACTAGCTGTTGGGGTGGCGCTTCGCCCCCCCCCCCCAAGCCCCCCCTGCGCGCGTAAGTCGTTACGCGCCATATTAGTTACGCGCCATTGTAGTTGTGTCCCTATGTCCCACCTGTGAATATAGATATATATATATATATATATATATATATATATATATATATATATATATATATATATATATATATATATATATATATATATATATATATATATATATATATATATATATATATATATATATATATGTTTTTAACTACGTAAAACTTGCGAATATACAACATTCTTTGCTGTCCCATTGTCTGTGCATATAAATAGATTGTCAGGTTTACCGACTCTTGAACATGCAACATATAATGGTCCATGGGAAAACAATCCGTATTCAGATCTATACCTCATGATTCTAATGATTGCCCTTGAGCTTTGTTGATGGTGATTGCTAATCGACCATTCCCTGAGTCGCCATCGTCATTTATATATCCTCCTGTGCACCCCGGCGTCCCCTTTGTATTTATGTCCCTGTGTCCCGGTCGTCATTTATATTCCCTGTGTCCCGGTCGTCATTTGTGTCCCGGTGTTCCAGTCTGTGATTTCTCTTTGAGTGTCCCGGGCGTCATTTATATTCCTTGTGTCCCGGTCGTCATTTATATCCCCCTGTGCCCCCCGGCGTCCCCATTGTAGTTGTGTCCCTGTGTCCCGGTCGTCATTTATATTCCCTGTGTCCCGGTCGTCATTTGTATCCCGGTGTCCCGGTCTGTATATACATTCGTTTTTTAGTTTTGTTTTTCTCCTTTATTTTTTTCCTTTTTTCTTTTTTTTCTTTTTTAGTTTATTTAGATTTTTAGATTTTTTAGTTTTTTTATTAGTTTTTAGTTTTTTTGTAGTTTTTACCATTTTTTTAGTTTTTTTAGTTTTTTTTTTTTTACTTATGTCCTGGTCGTCATTTATACTCCCTGTGTCCCGGTCGTCATTTGTGTCTCGGTGCTTTGTTGATTGCTAATTTATATTATATTTATATTTTTTATATTTATTAATATTTTTTTAGTTTTCTTTTTCTCTTATTTTTCAGTTTTTTCCTTTTTTTTAGTTTTTTCTTTTTTAGTTTTTAGTTTTTTTTTGTTTTTCACCTTTTTTTATTTTTTTAGTTTTTTTAGTTTTTTAGCTTTTTTAGTTTTTAGTTTTTTTTTAGTTTTTGCCTTTTTTTAGTTTTTTCAGTTTTTTTTTAGTTTTTAGTTTTTTACCTTTTTTAGTTTTTTTTAGTTTTTTAGCTTTTTTAGTTTTTTTTTCTTTTTAGTTTTTTTTGTAGTTTTTACCTTTTTTAGTTTTTTTTCTTCTTTTGTATTAGTGTGAAATAATTCAGACATCATATGCGGACAAACACGACGTCACTCGACAGACAGACAGACAGACATAACCCACAAACAACTTATATTTATTAATATATATATTTATTCATATTTTTTTAGTTTTCTTTTTCTCTTTTATTTGTCAGTTTTTTCCTTTTTTTTAGTTTTTTTCTTTTTTAGTTTTTAGTTTTTTTTAGTTTTTTACCTTTTTTTTAGTTTTTTTTAGTTTTTTTAGTTTTTTAGCTTTTTTAGTTTTTTATTAGTTTTTATTTTTTTTGTAGTTTTTGCCTTTTTTTATTTTTTTCAGTTTTTTTTTAGTTATTAGATTTTTACCTTTTTTTAGTTTTTTTTAGTTTTTTAGCTTTTTTAGTTTTTTTTTCTTTTTAGTTTTTTTTTTGTAGTTTTTACCTTTTTTAGTTTTTTTCTTCTTTTGTATTAGTGTGAAATAATTCAGACGTCATATGCGAACAAACATGACGTCACCTGATCCATCCACAGATCCACACACAGACAACTTATTTTTATATATATAGATATATATATATACTAGCTGTTGGGGTGGCGCTTCGCGCCACCCCAAGACCTAGTTGGTGGGGCGCTTCGCGCCCCCCCAAGCCCCCCCGCGCGCGTAAGTCGTTACGCGCCATATTAGTTACGCGCCATTGTAGTTGTGTCCCTGTGTCCCACCTGTGAATATAGATAGATTTATATATGTGTTTCAAACTACGTAAAAATTGCGCATACAACATTCTTGGCTTTCCCATTGTCTGTCCATATACAAAGCCGTATGTACTAATAATGACGTCATATGCAAACGCTCTTTTTACAAACAAACAAACATGCATACACACAACTCGTTTTTATATAGATAGATAGATAGATAGATACAATACAAATTAACTACGTAAAACTTGTGAATATACAACAGTCTTCGCTGTCCCATTGTCTGTGTTGCAATCTTTTAAATTGAAAAAGCAGATCCGTTGGAATCATGGGAATGCGAGGAATAAGAACAGCCTCACCCTCATAAGGCCCTGTCAAGATTGTGGCCTCTATTAGGTTTTCCATTGTTTTTTTTTACGGCAAGTCGCGTGCCATTGCAAAGCTTTGGTGGGTTGATATTTCTTAAAAGTATTATTGGTACGCCTATTTTTAGTTGTAGCACGTGTGGTGGAAACCCTGAAGGATCTATGGAATTTAAAAATTCAGATGGATAATTAACCGCTTCATTGGTTCCGAAATACAAATTAACTGCGTAAAACTTGCGAATATACAACATTCTTCGCTGTCCAATTCTCGCTGCATATAAATAGATTGTCAGGTTTACCGACCCTCGAACATGCAACGTACAATTGTCCATGGGAAAAACATTCAGTATTAAGATCAATACCACATTTTTTTAATGATTGACCTTGAGCTTTGTTAATGGTGATTGCAAATGCTAATCGAATTGGGAATTGCAATCTTTTAAATTGAAAAGGCAGATCCGTTGGAATCATGGGAATGCGAGGAATAAGAACAGCCTCACCCTCAAAAGGCCCTGTCAGGATTGTGGCCTCTATTAGGTTTTCCATTGTTTTTTTACGGCAAGTCGAGTGCCATTGCAAAGCTTTGGTGGGTTTATATTTCTTAAAAGTATTATTGGTACGCCTATTTTTAGTTGTAGCACGTGTGGTGGAAACCCTGAAAGATCTATGGAATTTAAAAATTCAGATGGATAATTAACCGCTTCATTTGGTTCCAAAACTGTGTCGACTGACTTGTAAAGGACTGCCTGGTCTTGAATCTTGGTCAAAACAATATTGTTGATTTCGTGGACGTCTATATTTTTGGGTGCGAGAATCGCTCTTTCACTTAGCCATTTATTATTTTTATAATTTTTTAGAATATTCGGAAATACTTTTTCAATCAATTCATTTTTGGACGTCACTAAATTACAGAAATCAGCAGGTAGTTGTATACGTCCTGAAATTGAGTCTACTGGGAGCTTTCCGTTTCCCATTGCCAGCAATTGATCTGAAAATGTTTGACCAGAGTCATCGTTTTGCAATCGGACACGCATATTTGTAGTTAATTTTAATGTTTTTACGTGTGCCCATAGACTCTTTGAGCATCTTCATCAGTCATTGTAAACTTAAACATTAATAGATTTCTACGTGAACATATGTCTTATATAACTTGAATGACGTCACCTTCAAAGCAAAAATGACGGCAACTAATTTCATGACGTCAGCCGAAACATGACGTCACCTGATCCACAGATCCACAGACAGACAGACAACTTATTTTTATATATATAGATATATATATATATATTCACAGGTGGGACACAGGGACACAACTACAATGGCGTGTAACTAATATGGCGCGTAACGACTTACACGCTTAGGGGGGCACGAAGCGCCCCAACAGCTAGTATATATATACATATATATATATATATATATATATATATATATATATATTATATATATATATATATATATATATATATATATATACTAGCTGTTGGGGTGGCGCTTCGCGCCACCCCAACACCTAGTTGGTGGGGGCGCTTCGCGCCCCCCCCCAAGCCCCCCCCCGCGCGCGTAAGTCGTTACGCGCCATAATAGTTACGCGCCATTGTAGTTGTGTCCCTATGTCCCACCTGTGAATATAGATAGATATATATATATATATATATATATATATATATATATATATATATATATATATATATATATATATATATATATATATATATATATATATATATACTAGCTGTTGGGGTGGCGCTTCGCGCCACCCCAACACCTAGTTGGTGGGGGCGCTTCGCGCCCCCCCCCAAGCCCCCCCCGCGCGCGTAAGTCGTTACGCGCCATAATAGTTACGCGCCATTGTAGTTGTGTCCCTATGTCCCACCTGTGAATATAGATATATATATATATATATATGGTTTTAACTACGTAAAACTTGCGAATATACAACATTCTTTGCTGTCCCATTGTCTTTGCATATAAATAGATTGTCAGGTTTACCGACTCTTGAACATGCAACATATAATGGTCCATGGGAAAACAATCTGTATTCAGATCTATACCTCATGATTCTAATGATTGCCCTTGAGCTTTGTTGATGGTGATTGCTAATCGACCATTCCCTGTCCCGGTGTCCCGGTCGTCATTTACATCCCCCTGTTTCCCCCGGTGTCCCCGTTGTAGTTGTGTCCCTGTGTCCCGGTCGTCATTTATATTCCCCGTGTCCCGGGTCCCGGTCATCATTTGTATCCCGGTGTCCCGGTCTGTATATACATTCGTTTTTTAGTTTTGTTTTTCTCCTTTATTTTTTTCCTTTTTTTTTCTTTTTTAGCTTATTTAGATTTTTAGATTTTTTAGTTTTTTTTATTAGTTTTTAGTTTTTATTTCTTTTTAGTTTTTTTGTCCCGGTCGTCATTTATATCCCCCTGTTTCCCCCGGTGTCCCCGTTGTAGTTGTGTCCCTGTGTCCCGGTCGTTATTTATATTCCCTGTGTCCCGGTCGTCATTTGTATCCCGGTGTACATGTCCTGGTCGCTTTCTCTTTGAGTGTCGTCATTTATTAGTTTTTTCCTTTTTTTTTAGTTTTTTATTGGTTTTTACCTTTATTTTAGCTTATTTTTCAGTTTTTTCCTTTTTTTTAGTTTTTTTTTTATTTTTTATTTTTTTTATTTTTTATTTTTTTTGTTTTTTACCTTTTTTTAGTTTTTTTAGTTTTTTTAGTTTTTTAGCTTTTTTACTTTTTTTATTAGTTTTTAGTTTTTTTTGTAGTTTTTGCCTTTTTTTAGTTTTTTCACTTTTTTTTTTAGTTTTTTATTGGTTTTTACCTTTATAGTTTTTTTAGTTTTTTAGCTTTTTTATTTTTTTATTAGTTTTTAGTTTTTTTTGTAGTTTTTGCCTTTTTTTAGTTTTTTCAGTTTTGACGTCACCTAATCCAGTTTTTTCAGGTGACGTCACCTGACACATCCATCCATCCATCCACAGACAGACAACTTATTTTTATATATATAGAAGATATATATATATATATATATATATATATATATATATATATATATATATATATATATATATATAGATATATATATATATATATATATATATGGTTTTAACTACGTAAAACTTGCGAATATACAACATTCTTTGCTGTCCCATTGTCTTTGCATATAAATAGATTGTCAGGTTTACCGACTCTTGAACATGCAACATATAATGGTCCATGGGAAAACAATCTGTATTCAGATCTATACCTCATGATTCTAATGATTGCCCTTGAGCTTTGTTGATGGTGATTGCTAATCGACCATTCCCTGTCCCGGTGTCCCGGTCGTCATTTACATCCCCCTGTTTCCCCCGGTGTCCCCGTTGTAGTTGTGTCCCTGTGTCCCGGTCGTCATTTATATTCCCTGTGTCCCGGTCGTCATTTGTATCCCGGTGTCCCGGTCTGTATATACATTCGTTTTTTAGTTTTGTTTTTCTCCTTTATTTTTTTCCTTTTTTTTTCTTTTTTAGCTTATTTAGATTTTTAGATTTTTTAGTTTTTTTATTAGTTTTTAGTTTTTTTCTTTTTAGTTTTTTTGTCCCGGTCGTCATTTATATCCCCTGTTTCCCCCGGTGTCCCCGTTGTAGTTGTGTTCCTGTGTCCCGGTCGTCATTTATATTCCCTGTGTCCCGGTCGTCATTTGTATCCCGGTGTACCGGTCTGTATATACATTCGTTTTTTAGTTTTGTTTTTCTCCTTTATTTTTTTCTTTTTTTTTTTCTTTTTTAGTTTATTTAGATTTTTAGATTTTTTAGTTTTTTTATTAGTTTTTAGTTTTTTTTTCTTTTTAGTTTTTTTGTAGTTTTTAACTTCTTTTTAGTTTTGTTAATTTTTTTTTTTACTTATGTCCTGGTCGTCATTTATACTCCCTGTGTCCCGGTGCTTTGTTGATTGCTAATCGAACATTCCTTTTGTCCTGGTCGCTTTCTCTTTGAGTGTCGTCATTTATTTTTTTCTTTTTTAGTTCTTTTAGTTTTTACCTTTTTTAGTTTTTTTTAGTTTTTTAGATGAAATTTTTTTTTAGTTTTTTCCTTTTTTTCTTTATAGTTTTTTATTGGTTTTTACCTTTATGTTAGCTTATTTTTCAGTTTTTTCCTTTTTTTTTATTTTTTTTTATTTTTTATTTTTTTTAGTTTTTTACCTTTTTTTAGTTTTTTTAGTTTTTTTAGTTTTTTTAGTTTTTTAGCTTTTTTACTTTTTTTATTAGTTTTTAGTTTTTTTGTAGTTTTTGCCTTTTTTTAGTTTTTTCAGTTTTTTTTTTAGTTTTTTATTGGTTTTTACCTTTATTTTAGCTTATTTTTCAGTTTTTTCCTTTTTTTTAGTTTTTTTTAGTTTTTAGTTTTTTTAGTTTTTTACCTTTTTTTAGTTTTTTTAGTTTTTTTAGTTTTTTAGCTTTTTTATTTTTTTTATTAGTTTTTAGTTTTTTTTGTAGTTTTTGCCTTTTTTTAGTTTTTTTAGTTTTTTAGCTTTTTTATTAGTTTTTACGTCATTTATACTCCCTGTGTCCCGGTGCTTTGTTGATTGCTAATCGAACATTCCTTTTGTCCTGGTCGCTTTCTCTTTGAGTTTCGTCATTTATTTTTTTCTTTTTTAGTTCTTTTAGTTTTTACCTTTTTTAATTTTTTTAGTTTTTTAGATGAAAATTTTTTTTAGTTTTTTCCTTTTTTTCTTTTTAGTTTTTTATTGGTTTTTACCTTTATTTTAGCTTATTTTTCAGTTTTTTTCCTTTTTTTTAGTTTTTTTTTATTTTTTATTTTTTTTAGTTTTTTACCTTTTTTTAGTTTTTTTAGATTTTTTAGTTTTTTAGCTTTTTTACTTTTTTTATTAGTTTTTAGTTTTTTTTTGTAGTTTTTGCCTTTTTTTAGTTTTTTCAGTTTTTTTTTAGTTTTTTTAGTTTTTTTTGTAGTTTTTGCCTTTTTTTAGTTTTTTTAGTTTTTTAGCTTTTTTATTTTTTTTATTAGTTTTAGTTTTTTTTGTAGTTTTTGCCTTTTTTAGTTTTTTCAGTTTTGACGTCACCTGATCCAGTTTTTTCAGGTGACGTCACCTGATCCATCCACAGACAGACAGACAGACAACTTATTTTTATATATATAGATATATATCTTCTTCTATCTATATATATAAAAATAAGTTGTCTGTGTGTGGATCTGTGGATGGATCAGGTGACGTCATGTTTGTCCCCATATGACGTCTGTCACACTAATACAAAAGAAGAAAAAAACTAAAAAAGGTAAAAACTACAAAAAAAACTAAAAAGAAAAAAAGCCTAAAAAAGCTAAAAAACTAAAAAAAACTTTAAAAAGGTAAAAATCTAATAACTAAAAAAAAAACTGAAAAAAATAAAAAAAGGCAAAAACTACAAAAAAAATAAAAACTAATAAAAAAACTAAAAAAGCTAAAAAACTAAAAAAACTAAAAAAAACTAAAAAAAGGTAAAAAACTAAAAAAAACTAAAAACTAGAAAAGAAAAAAACTAAAAAAAATGAAAAAACTGAAAAATAAAAGAGAAAAAGAAAACTAAAAAAATATGAATAAATATATATAAAAATAAGTTGTTTGTGGGTTATGTCTGTCTGTCTGTCTGTCGAGTGACGTCGTGTTTGTCCGCATATGACGTCTGAATTATTTCACACTAATACAAAAGAAGAAAAAAAACTAAAAAAGGTAAAAACTACAAAAAAAACTAAAAAGAAAAAAAACTAAAAAAGCTAAAAAACTAAAAAAAACTAAAAAAAGGTAAAAAGCTAAAAACTAAAAAAACTGAAAAAACTAAAAAAAGGCAAAAACTAAAAAAAAACTAAAAACTAATAAAAAAACTAAAAAAGCTCAAAAACTAAAAAAACTAAAAAAACTAAAAAAAGGTAAAAAACAAAAAAAAACTAAAAACTAAAAAAGAAAAAACTAAAAAAAAGGAAAAAACTGAAAAATAATAGAAAAAGAAAACTAAAAAAATATTAATAAATATAAAAAATATAAATATAAATATAATATAAATTAGCAATCAACAAAGCACCGAGACACAAATGACGACCGGGACACAGGGAGTATAAATGACGACCAGGACATAAGTAAAAAAAAAAAAACTAAAAAAACTAAAAAAATGGTAAAAACTACAAAAAAACTAAAAACTAATAAAAAAACTAAAAAATCTAAAAATCTAAATAAACTAAAAAAGAAAAAAAAGAAAAAAGGAAAAAAATAAAGGAGAAAAACAAAACTAAAAAACGAATGTATATACAGACCGGGACACCGGGATACAAATGACGACCGGGACACAGGGAATATAAATGACGACCGGGACACAGGGACATAACTACAATGGGGACGCCGGGGGGCACAGGGGGATATAAATGACGACCGGGACACAAGGAATATAAATGACGCCCGGGACACTCAAAGAGAAATCACAGACTGGAACACCGGGACACAAATGACGACCGGGACACAGGGAATATAAATGACGACCGGGACACAGGGACATAACTACAAAGGGGACGCCGGGGTGCACAGGGGGATATATAAATGACGATGGCGACTCAGGGAATGGTCGATTAGCAATCCCCATCAACAAAGCTCAAGGGCAATCATTAGAATCATGAGGTATAGATCTGAATACGGATTGTTTTCCCATGGACCATTATATGTTGCATGTTCAAGAGTCGGTAAACCTGACAATCTATTTATATGCACAGACAATGGGACAGCAAAGAATGTTGTATATTCGCAAGTTTTACGTAGTTAAAAACACACACATATATATATATATATATATATATATATATATATATATATATATATATATATATATATATATATATATATATATATATATATATATATATATATATATATATATATATATATATATATATATATATATATTTATATATATATATATATATATATAAATATCTATCTATATTCACAGGTGGGACATAGGGACACAACTACAATGGCGCGTAACTAATATGGCGCGTAACGACTTACGCGCGCGGGGGGGCTTGGGGGGGGCGCGAAGTGCCCCCACCAACTAGGTGTTGGGGTAGCGCGAAGCGCCACCCCAACAGCTAGTATATATATATATATAGTTACGCGCCATTGTAGTTGTGTCCCTGTGTCCCACCTGTGAATAGAGATAGATATAAATATATGTTTTTAACTACGTAAAACAACGAATATACAACATTCATCGCTGTCCCTTTGTCTGTGCATATAAATAGATTGTCAGGTTTACTGACTCTTGAACATGCAACATATAATTGTCCATGGGAAAAACAATCCGTATTCAGATCTATACCTCATTATTCTAATGATGTGTCCCTGTGTCCCGGTCGTCATTTATATTCCCTGTGTCCCGATCGTCATTTGTGTCCCGGTGTCCCAGTTTGTAATTTCTCTTTGAGTGTCCCGGTCGTCATTTATATTCCCTGTGTCCCGGTGTCCCGGTCGTCATTTGTGTCCTGGTGTCCCGGTCTGTAATTTCTATTCGAACAATCCCTGTGTCCCGGTCGTCATTTATATATCCCGCCTGTGCCCCCGGCGTCCCCGTTGTAGTTGTGTCCCTGTGTCCCGGTCGTCATTTATATTCCCTGTGTCCCGGTCGTGATATGTGTCCGGGTGTCCCAGTCTGTAATTTCTCTTTGAGGTTCCCGGTCGTCACTTATATTCCCTCTGTCTCGGTCGTCATTTGTGTCCCGGTCTGTAATTTCTCTTTGAGTGTTTTTTCTTTTTAGTTTTTTTTTTTAGTTTTTTACCTTTTTTCTTTTTTCAGTTTTCTTTTTCTTCTTTATTTTTCAGCGTCACTATGAAGTACATATCGACGAACCTTTGTTTTTTTAACTTAAATCTGGTAGGCATTGATGACCTTATCCAAGTCAAAATCCCAAACCCAATCATCATCGCTATCATTTTCAGTTTTGATATGTTTTGACTCTCGCTGTCCAGGTGGATTTTCATCTAACTGCGCGGTTTTGCGTTCAAATACCGTTAATGACGTCACCGTCAAAGCAAAAATGACGACAACTAATTTCATGACGTCAGTCAACACAGAAACATGACGTCATATATATATATATATATATATATATATATATATATATATATATATATATATATATATATATATATATCTTCTATGTATATAAAATAAGTTGCTTGTTTGTGTGTCTGTCGACTAACGTTACGTTTATGTGTCGACTGATGAAATTACAAACCGGGACACAAATGACGACCGGGACACAGGGAATATTTATTTATTTATTTATTTTCTTTATTTCCCTCAAAAAATGAGGAATACGCTACAATATAATATACAGAAAAAAATGAATGATAACACTTACATTCAAAACCTATCAAATATTGATCAAATACTAAAAAAAAAAAAAAATACAAAAACACTTGCTAAATAGTTTAGCCTATAAATCATGAAGAGCTGGAACCGTTACTAAAAAACGGAAATAAATTGTGGCCTAAAAGGTTAATTTTGGCCTCATCTTCGAATGTTTTATATTTTTTCTTTATACAGACTACAGGATCCTTCACATTAAGCTTTAAAACAATCTCAGTGTTACTAAAAGAAAGGGGGAAACCAAGTAAAAATCTACAAAATTTAAAATGAGAAACTTTAATGGGCGAAAGATCAGGAGGTCTGAAATTTCGGAAGAGGAGGGACGGGAACAATACGTGAGGCAAAGTAACAGCACTATACATACGACCAAGGGCGTCCCGACGATAAAGACCCCGAAAACGAATTAAAAGACCAAATGCCTTGCGTAGTTTCATCTGAACATGCAGAACCAGAACTGGTTTAAAATCTCTTTTCGAAGCAGCATAAGGTAATCCCAAATAAGTGATTATTGGCGACGACTGAAAAGTAACACCATTGCCGCAATCGAGAGTCGCCCTGACATTATCCTCTAAAACTTTTACAACAAAGAATTGACATTTTTCAAAACTGATAGAAAGGCCAAAACCTTTTAAACAATTAATCAAAATATTAAAATTAGAAACAAGACTAGACTCGGACCGGCTTAGAAGGATAATGTCGTCACCATATGGTCATATAAATGACAACCGGGAAACTCAAAGAGAAAAAATACAACGGGGACGCCGAGGGCACAGGGGGGATATATAAATGACTACCGGGACACAGGGAATGATCGAAGAGAAATTACAGACCGGGACACCGGGACACAAATGACGAGCGGGACACCGGGACACAGGGAATATAAATGACGACCGAGACACAGGGACGCAACTACAACGGGGATGCCGGGGGCACAGGGGGATATATAAATGATGACGGGGACACAGGGAATGTTTGATTAGCAATCACCATCAAAAAAGCCCAAGGGTAATCATTAGAATAATGAGGTATAGATCTGAATACGGATTATTTTTTCCATGGACAATTATATGTTGCATGTTCAAGAGTCGGTAAACCTGACAATCTATTTATATGCACAGACAATGGGACCGTGAAGAATGTTGTATATTCGAAAGTTTTACGTAGTTAAAAACAAATGTATATCTATCCATATTTACAGGTTAGACACAGGGGCACAACTACAATGGCGCGTAACTAATATGTCAAGTAATATGTCTATATATATATATATATATATATATATATATATATATATATATATATATATATATATATATATATATTTTTAACTAAAAAAACTAAAAAGAAAAAAAAGCAAAAAAAGAAAAAAATTAAAAAAGAAAAAACCGACCGGGACACAGGGAATGTTCGAAGAGAAATTTCAGACCGGGACACAAATGATGACCGGGACGACGGGACACAGGGAATATAAATGACGACCGAGACACAGGGACACAACTAAACATGGGGAGATATAAATGACGACGGGGACACAGGGAATGTTCGATTAGCAATCACCATCAACAAAGCTCAAGGGTAATCATTAGAATAATGAGGTACAGATCTGAATACGGATTGTTTTTTCCATGGACAATTATATGTTGCATGTTCAAGAGTCGGTAAACCTGACAATCTATTTATATGCACAGACAATGGAACAGCAAAGAATGTTGTATATTCGAAAGTTTTACGTAGTTAAAAACATATGTATATTTATCTTTATTCACAGGAGAGACACAGGGGCACAACTACAATGGCACGTAACTAATATGTCACATAACGACTTAAGCGCGCGGGGAGGCTTGGGGGAAGCTTCGCACCCCCCCCAAGCCCCACCACGCGCGTAAGTCGTTACGTGCCATTGTAGTTATGTCCCTGAGTGCCACCTGTGAATATAGAAAGATATATATATATACTTATATATATATATATATATATATATATATATATATATATATATATATATATATATATATATATATATATATATATATATATATATATATATATATATATATATATATATATATATATATATATATATACTAGCTGTTGGGGTGGCGCTTCGCGCCACCCCAACACCTAGTTGGTGGGGCGCTTCGCGCCCCCCCCCCAAGCCCCCCCGCGCGCGTAAGTCGTTACGCGCCATATTAGTTACGCGCCATTGTAGTTGTGTCCCTATGTCCCACCTGTGAATATAGATATATATATATATATATATATATATATATATATATATATATATATATATATATATATATATATATATATATATATATATATATATATATATATATATATATATATATATGTTTTTAACTACGTAAAACTTGCGAATATACAACATTCTTTGCTGTCCCATTGTCTGTGCATATAAATAGATTGTCAGGTTTACCGACTCTTGAACATGCAACATATAATGGTCCATGCGAAAACAATCCGTATTCAGATCTATACCTCATGATTCTAATGATTGCCCTTGAGCTTTGTTGATGGTGATTGCTAATCGACCATTCCCTGAGTCGCCATCGTCATTTATATATCCCCCTGTGCACCCCGGCGTCCCCTTTGTAGTTATGTCCCTGTGTCCCGGTCGTCATTTATATTCCCTGTGTCCCGGTCGTCATTTGTGTCCCGGTGTTCCAGTCTGTGATTTCTCTTTGAGTGTCCCGGGCGTCATTTATATTCCTTGTGTCCCGGTGTCCCGGTCGTCATTTATATCCCCCTGTGCCCCCCGGCGTCCCCATTGTAGTTGTGTCCCTGTGTCCCGGTCGTCATTTATATTCCCTGTGTCCCGGTCGTCATTTGTATCCCGATGTCCCGGTCTGTATATACATTCGTTTTTTAGTTTTGTTTTTCTCCTTTATTTTTTTCCTTTTTTCTTTTTTTTCTTTTTTAGTTTATTTAGATTTTTAGATTTTTTAGTTTTTTTATTAGTTTTTAGTTTTTTTGTAGTTTTTACCATTTTTTTAGTTTTTTTATTTTTTTTTTTTTACTTATGTCCAGGTCGTCATTTATACTCCTTGTGTCCCGGTCGTCATTTGTGTCTCGGTGCTTTGTTGATTGCTAATTTATATTATATTTATATTTATATTTTTTATATTTATTAATATTTTTTTAGTTTTCTTTTTCTCTTATTTTTCAGTTTTTTCCTTTTTTTTAGTTTTTTCTTTTTTAGTTTTTAGTTTTGTTTTTGTTTTTTACCTTTTTTAGTTTTTTTAGTTTTTTTAGTTTTTTAGCTTTTTTAGTTTTTTTATTAGTTTTTAGTTTTTTTTTAGTTTTTGCCTTTTTTTAGTTTTTTCAGTTTTTTTTAGTTTTTAGTTTTTTACCTTTTTTTTAGTTTTTTTTAGTTTTTTAGCTTTTTTAGTTTTTTTTCTTTTTAGTTTTTTTTGTAGTTTTTACCTTTTTTAGTTTTTTTTCTTCTTTTGTATTAGTGTGAAATAATTCAGACGTCATATGCGGACAAACACGACGTCACTCGACAGACAGACAGACAGACATAACCCACAAACAACTTATTTTTATATATATTTATTCATATTTTTTTAGTTTTCTTTTTCTCTTTTATTTTTCAGTTTTTTCCTTGTTTTTAGTTTTTTTCTTTTTTAGTTTTTAGTTTTTTTTAGTTTTTTACCTTTTTTTAGTTTTTTTTAGTTTTTTTTAGTTTTTTAGCTTTTTTAGTTTTTTTATTAGTTTTTATTTTTTTTGTAGTTTTTGCCTTTTTTTATTTTTTTCAGTTTTTTTTTAGTTATTAGATTTTTACCTTTTTTTAGTTTTTTTTAGTTTTTTAGCTTTTTTAGTTTTTTTTTCTTTTTAGTTTTTTTTGTAGTTTTTACCTTTTTTAGTTTTTTTCTTCTTTTGTATTAGTGTGAAATAATTCAGACGTCATATGCGAACAAACATGACGTCACCTGATCCATCCACAGATCCACACACAGACAACTTATTTTTATATATATAGATATATATACTAGCTGTTGGGGTTGCGCTTCGCGCCACCCCAACACCTAGTTGGTGGGGGCGCTTCGCGCCCCCCCAAGCCCCCCCGCGCGCGTAAGTCGTTACGCGCCATATTAGTTACGCGCCATTGTAGTTGTGTCCCTATGTCCCACCTGTGAATATAGATATATATATATATATATATATATATATATATATATATATATATATATATATATATATATATATATATATATATATGTCTGTCCATATAAATAGATTGTCAGGTTTACCAACTCTTGAACATGGAACATAATAATTGTCCATGGGAAAACAATCCATATTCATATCTATACCGCATTTTTCTAACGATTGCCCTTGAGCTTTGTTGATGGTGATTGCTAATCGAACATTCCCTGTGTCCCCGTCGTCATTTATATATCCCCCTGTGCCCCCGGCGTCCCCGTTGTAGTTGTGTCCCTGTGTCCAGGTCGTCATTTATCTTCCCTGTGTCCAGGTCGTCATTTGTGTCCCGGTATCCCAGTCTGTAATTTCTCTTTGAGTGTCCCGGTCGTCATTTATATAGATATATAGATACAGTTTCATTTCAGTTTTTTTTTCTTTTTTAGTTTTTTCTTTTCTTAGTTTTTTTCTTTTTTAGTTTTTTTTAAGTTTCTTCTTTTTATTGATTTGTTTTCTTCAATTTGTCAATGTTCATTGTAACATTGACACTTGGAAAAATCTTTACGTGCCAAGCATGCTAAAGCTCCAACAATTTATATTAAACCTTAAAATTTGGGGTATCTGTTTTAAGGTTTTCGAATTACTTTAATCTACTGTCAAAATATATTGAAATATTTGTGCAATTCCCAGTTTTTTTTAGTTTTTTCTTTTTTTTTTGTTTTTTAGCTTTTTTTTAGTTTTTTTTAGTTTTTTATCTTTTTTAGTTTTTTACGTTTTTTCTTTTTAGGTTTTTCTTTTTTTTATTTTTTTAATTTTTTTTTTTTTTAGTTTTTTCTTTTTAGTTTTTTTTTGTTTTTTACCATTTTTCTTTTTTCGAATTACTTTAATCTATTGTCAAAATATTTCGAAATATTTATGCAATTTCCAGTTTTTACATTCTAGTTTGTTTTGTTTTATATATATAGAAGATATAATCTGGCGTAACGGACAGACAACTTATTTTTATATATATAGACATATATTTATATATATATATATATATATATATATATGTTTTTAATTACGTAAAACTTGCGAATATACAACATTCTTCGATGTCCCATTGTCTGTGCATATAAATAGACTGTCAGGTTTACCGACTCTTGAACATGCAACATAAAATTGTCCATGGGAAAAAAAAAATCCGTATTTAGATCTAAAAAAAAAAAAAAGGTAAAGGATACGGCATTAGACTTTACAGTCCCTACCGGCGGTGCTGATCTCCGTTTCTTGGCCCTTCAGCCAGGAAGTGCAATGGGGGGTTGGGGGCCAGCCATCCTGTGCTTTCGCACACCCTTCCTGTTTACCTTCCCCAGATTTCTCCAGGTACCCATTTAGAGCTGGGTCGACTCTGGCTATGCTTACAGAGTCACGCCACTGACCCCCGTCCCAACTGAAGAATTGGGTACACTGGGATTCGAACCCGCGTCCTCTCAGACAAAGGATCCCGAATCCAGCGCACCAACCAACTCGGCCAGGACGGCTTAAAGGAGCTCAGTTACCATTACCCAGTTGGGTGACAAGTAAAAGGGTGATCCACAAGAGGCATAGCCCTGGGCCTTGTCTTACTTGATGAGATCACTTGCACTCCTTGTACTATTGATTCCCCTAAACCAATAGCCCACAACAAAGAGGGAAATGAGACCAGTAAGCGAGACCAAATTTACCTCTCACCAAATCCTCTCAACATAAACAGTATAAACAGTATTTAGATCTATACCTGATTATTCTAAAGATTGCCCTTGAGCTTTGTTAATTGTGATTTTTTTTTTTTTTAGTTTTTACCTTTTTTAGTTTTTTTCTTCTTTTGTATTAATGCTAAGGCCAAGGTTCGAACCTGGAACTTCACGGACCTGGAACATAAGGCTTTTCCAGCTCAGCTACTTCGGCTTGAATACATGCGTTTTTGAATTGGTATATGATGTGTCCCGGTCGTCATTTATATTCCCTGTGTCCCGGTCGTCATTTTTGTCCCGGTGTTCCGGTCTGTAATTTCGTCAGTCGACAAACATGACGTCACTCCACAAACAACTTCATGACGACATACAGCTCAATCCTTATAATGACGTCAGTTGACAAACATGACGTCAGTCGATACACAAACATGACGTCACTCGACAGACACACAAACAATTTATTTTTATATATATACTAGCTGTTGGGGTGGCTCTTTTCGCCAACCCAACACCCAGTTGGTTGGGGTGCTTCGCGCCCCCCCCCCCCCCAAGCCCCCCGTGCGTGTAAGTCGTTACGCGCCATATTAGTTACGTGCCTTTGTAGTTGTGTCCATATGTCCCACCTGTTAATATAGTTAGATATTGTTTTTAACTACGTAAAATTTGTGAATATACAACATTCTTTGCTGTCCCATTGTCTGTGCATATAAATAGATTGTCAGGTTTACCGACTCTTGAACATGCAAAATATAATGGTCCAAGGCAAAACAATCCGTATTCAGATCTATACCTCATGATTCTAATGATTGCCCTTGAGCTTTGTTGATGGTGATTGCTAATCGACCATTCCCTGTGTCGCCGTCATCAATGATATATCCCCCTGTGCCCCCCGGCGTCCCCGTTGTAGTTGTGTCCCTGTGTCCCGGTCGTCATTTATATTCCCTGTGTCCCGGTCGTCATTTGTTTCCTGGTCTGTATATACATTCGTTTTTGAATTGGTCTTTTTTTTAGTTTTTAGTTTTTTACCTTTTTTTTAGTTTTTTTTAGTTATACCTCATGATTCTAATGATTGCCCTTGAGCTTTGTTGATGGTGATTGCTAATCGAACATTCCCTGTGTCCCCGTCGTCATTTATATATCCCCCTGTGCCCCCCGGCGTCCCCGTTGTAGTTGTGTCCCTGCGTCCCGGTCGTCATTTGTATCCCAGTGTCCCGGTCTGTATATACATTCGTTTTTGAAATGGTATATGATGAAATAAATTTTTGTATTTTTCCCCTTTTTTCTTTTGTTTTTTTTTTTTTTGTTTTTCCTTTTTTTTAGTTTTTTTTATTTTTTTTATTTTTAGTTTTTTTTTATTTTTATTTTTTTTTAATTTTGTTGTTCTCCTTTATTTTTGATTTTTTTTTCCTTTTTAATTTTTTTTCTTTTTTAGTTTTTTTGTTTTTTAGCTTTTTTAGTTTTTTTATTAGTTTTTGATTTTTTTTTTCTTTTTAGTTTTTTTGTAGTTTTTACCTTTTTTTTAGTTTTTTTAGTTATACCTCATGATTCTAATGATTGCCCTTGAGCTTTGATGATGGTGATTGCTAATCGAACATTTCCTGTGTCCCCGTCGTCATTTATATATCCCCCTGTGCCCCCTGTAGTTTTGTCCCTGTGTCCCGGTCGTTATTTATATTCCCTGTGTCCCGGTCGTCATTTGTGTCCCGATGTCCCGATCTGTAATTTCGCAGTCGAAAACATGACGTCAGTTGACACACAAACATGACGTCACTCGACAGACACACACACACACGCACTTATTTTTACAACTTATTTTATATATATAGATAGAGACTTATTTAGACAACTTATTTTTATATATATAGATAGATAGACATCTATCTATATAAAAATAAGTTGTCTGTCCGTTACGCCAGATTATATCTTCTATATATATATAAAAGAAAACAAACTAGAATGTAAAAACTGGAAATTGCATAAATATTTTGAAATATTTTGACAATAGATTAAAGTAATTCGAAAAAAGAAAAATCGTAAAAAACTAAAAAAAACTAAAAAGAAAAAACTAAAAAAAAAATTAAGAAATTAAAAAAAAATAAAAAAAACCTAAAAAGAAAAAACGTAAAAAAATAAAAAAGATAAAAAACTAAAAAGGAGAAAAAACAAAAAAAGCTAAACAAACTAAAAAAAAGAAAAAAACTAAAGAAAAATTGGAATTGCACAAATATTTCAATATATTTTGACAATAGATTAAAGTAATTCGAAAACCTTAAAACAGATACCCCCAAATTTGAGGTTTAATATAAATTGTTGGAGCTTTAGCATGCTTGGCACGTAAAGATTTTTCCAAGTGTCAATGTTAGAATGAACATTGACAAATTGAAGAAAACAAATCAATAAAAAGACGAAACTAAAAAAAGAAAAAACTAAAAAAGAAAAAAAATCTAAAGAAGAAACTGTATCTATATATATATATATATATATATATATATATATATATATATATATATATATATATATATATATATCTATATATATAAAAATAAGTTGTCTGTGGATGGATGTGTGGATGGATGGATGGATGGATGTGTCAGGTGACGTCACCTGAAAAAACTGGATTAGGTGACGTCAAAACTGAAAAAACTAAAAAAAGGCAAAAACTACAAAAAAAACTAAAAACTAATAAAAAAAATAAAAAAGCTAAAAAACTAAAAAAACTATAAAGGTAAAAACCAATAAAAAACTAAAAAAAAAACTGAAAAAACTAAAAAAAGGCAAAAACTACAAAAAAAAACTAAAAACTAATAAAAAAAGTAAAAAAGCTAAAAAACTAAAAAAACTAAAAAAACTAAAAAAAGGTAAAAAACTAAAAAAAATAAAAAATAAAAAAAAACTAAAAAAAGGAAAAAACTGAAAAATAAGCTAAAATAAAGGTAAAAACCAATAAAAAACTAAAAAAAAAGGAAAAAACTAATAAATGACGACACTCAAAGAGAAAGCGACCAGGACAAAAGGAATGTTCGATTAGCAATCAACAAAGCACCGGGACACAGGGAGTATAAATGACGACCAGGACATAAGTAAAAAAAAAAAAACTATCTATATATATAAAAATAAGTTGTCTGTGGATCTGTGGATCGTGGATCAGGTGACGTCACCTGAAAAAACTGGATCAGGTGACGTCAAAACTGAAAAAACTAAAAAAAGGCAAAAACTACAAAAAAAACTAAAAACTAATAAAAAAAATAAAAAAGCTAAAAAACTAAAAAAACTAAAAAAAGGCAAAAACTACAAAAAAAACTAAAAACTAATTAAAAAGCTAAAAAACTAAAAAAACTAAAAAAAAGGCAAAAACTACAAAAAAACTAAAAACTAATAAAAAAAATAAAAAAGCTAAAAAACTAAAAAAACTAAAAAAACTAAAAAAAGGTAAAAAACTAAAAAAACTAAAAACTAAAAAAAAACTAAAAAAGGTAAAAACTAAAAGAACTAAAAAAGAAAAAAATAAATGACGACACTCAAAGAGAAAGCGACCAGGACAAAAGGAATGTTCGATTAGCAATCAACAAAGCACCGGGACACAGGGAGTATAAATGATGACCAGGACACAAGTAAAAAAAAAAATTAACAAAACTAAAAAGAAGGTAAAAACTACAAAAAAACTAAAAAGAAAAAAAAACTAAAAACTAATAAAAAAACTAAAAAATCTAAAAATCTAAATAAACTAAAAAAGAAAAAAAAGGAAAAAAATAAAGGAGAAAAACAAAACTAAAAAACGAATGTATATACAGACCGGTACACCGGGATACAAATGACGACCGGGACACAGGGAATATAAATAACGACCGGGACACAGGGACACAACTACAACGGGGACACCGGGGAAACAGGGGGATATAAATGACGACCGGGACAAAAAAACTAAAAAGAAATAAAAACTAAAAACTAATAAAAAAAACTAAAAAATCTAAAAATCTAAATAAGCTAAAAAAGAAAAAAAAAGAAAAAATAAAGGAGAAAAACAAAACTAAAAAACGAATGTATATACAGACCGGGACACCGGGATACAAATGATGACCAGGACCCGGGACACAGGGAATATAAATGACGACCGGGACACAGGGACACAACTACAACGGGGACACCGGGGGAAACAGGGGGATAACCTGACAATCTATTTATATGCAAAGACAATGGGACAGCAAAGAATGTTGTATATTCGCAAGTTTTACGTAGTTAAAACCATATATATATATATATATCTATATTCACAGGTGGGACATAGGGACACAACTACAATGGCGCGTAACTATTATGGCGCGTAACGACTTACGCGCGCGGGGGGGCTTGGGGGGGCGCGAAGCGCCCCCACCAACTAGGTGTTGGGGTGGCGCGAAGCGCCACCCCAACAGCTAGTATATATATATATTTATATATATATATATATATATATATATACTAGCTGTTGGGGTGGCGCTTCGCGCCACCCCAACACCTAGTTGGTGGGGGCGCTTCGCGCCCCCCCCAAGCCCCCCCGCGCGCGTAAGTCGTTACGCGCCATAATAGTTACGCGCCATTGTAGTTGTGTCCCTATGTCCCACCTGTGAATATAGATATATATATATATATATGGTTTTAACTACGTAAAACTTGCGAATATACAACATTCTTTGCTGTCCCATTGTCTTTGCATATAAATAGATTGTCAGGTTATCCCCCTGTTTCCCCCGGTGTCCCCGTTGTAGTTGTGTCCCTGTGTCCCGGTCGTCATTTATATTCCCTGTGTCCCGGGTCCCGGTCATCATTTGTATCCCGGTGTCCCGGTCTGTATATACATTCGTTTTTTAGTTTTGTTTTTCTCCTTTATTTTTTTCCTTTTTTTTTCTTTTTTAGCTTATTTAGATTTTTAGATTTTTTAGTTTTTTTTATTAGTTTTTAGTTTTTATTTCTTTTTAGTTTTTTTGTCCCGGTCGTCATTTATATCCCCCTGTTTCCCCCGGTGTCCCCGTTGTAGTTGTGTCCCTGTGTCCCGGTCGTTATTTATATTCCCTGTGTCCCGGTCGTCATTTGTATCCCGGTGTACCGGTCTGTATATACATTCGTTTTTTAGTTTTGTTTTTCTCCTTTATTTTTTTCCTTTTTTTTTCTTTTTTAGTTTATTTAGATTTTTAGATTTTTTAGTTTTTTTATTAGTTTTTAGTTTTTTTTTCTTTTTAGTTTTTTTGTAGTTTTTACCTTCTTTTCAGTTTTGTTAATTTTTTTTTTTACTTGTGTCCTGGTCGTCATTTATACTCCCTGTGTCCCGGTGCTTTGTTGATTGCTAATCGAACATTCCTTTTGTCCTGGTCGCTTTCTCTTTGAGTGTCGTCATTTATTTTTTTCTTTTTTAGTTCTTTTAGTTTTTACCTTTTTTAGTTTTTTTTTAGTTTTTAGTTTTTTTAGTTTTTTACCTTTTTTTAGTTTTTTTAGTTTTTTAGCTTTTTTATTTTTTTTATTAGTTTTTAGTTTTTTTGTAGTTTTTGCCTTTTTTTTTAGTTTTTTGTCCTGGTCGCTTTCTCTTTGAGTGTCGTCATTTATTAGTTTTTTCCTTTTTTTTTTTAGTTTTTTATTGGTTTTTACCTTTATTTTAGCTTATTTTTCAGTTTTTTCCTTTTTTTTAGTTTTTTTTTTATTTTTTATTTTTTTTAGTTTTTTACCTTTTTTTAGTTTTTTTAGTTTTTTTAGTTTTTTAGCTTTTTTACTTTTTTTATTAGTTTTTAGTTTTTTTTTTGTAGTTTTTGCCTTTTTTTTAGTTTTTTCAGTTTTTTTTTAGTTTTTTATTGGTTTTTACCTTTATAGTTTTTTTAGTTTTTTAGCTTTTTTATTTTTTTTATTAGTTTTAGTTTTTTTTTGTAGTTTTTGCCTTTTTTTAGTTTTTCAGTTTTGACGTCACCTAATCCAGTTTTTTCAGGTGACGTCACCTGACACATCCATCCACACATCCATCCACACATCCACAGACAGACAACTTATTTTTATATATATAGATAGATATATATATATATATATATATATATAAATAAGTTGTATATATGCATATTTGTTTGTTTGTGGGTTTGCATTTGACGTCATTATAAGTATATAAGGCTTTGTATATGACGTCATTATAAGATGACACTACAGACCGGGACACCGGGACACAAATGACGACCAGAACACAGGGAATATAAATGACGACCTGGACACTCAAAGAGAAATTACAGACCGGGACACCGGGACACAAATGACGACCGGGACACCGGGACAGAGGAAATATAAATAACGACCGGGACACTCAAAGAGAGATTACAGACTGGGATACCGGGACACAAATGACAACAGGGACACAGGGAATATAAATGACGACCAGGACACAGGGACACAACTACAACAGGGACGCCGGGGGCACAGGGGGATATATGAATGATGACGGGGACACAGGGAATGTTCGATTAGCAATCACCATCAACAAAGCTTAAGGGCAATCGTTAGAAAAATGCGGTATAGATTTGAATAAGGATTGTTTTCCCATGGACAATAATTATGTTGCATGTTCAAGAGTTGGTAAACCTGACAATCTATTTATATGGACAGACAATGGGATAGCAAAGAATGTTGTATATTTGCATGTTTTACGTAGTTAAATATATATATATATATATATATATATATATATATATATATATATATATATATATATATATATATATATATATATATATATATATATATAAATATATATATAGATATATGTCTGTTACGCCAGATTATATCTTCTATATATAAAAAATTATTTGTATCTATTTTTGTGCTGAGGGTTTGCATATGACGTCTATAAAAAAGGTAAAAAACTAAAAAAAAAACTAATAGGAAAAAAACTAAAAAAAAACAAAAAATTAAAAAATAAAAAAAATTGAAAAAAAAACCTAAATAACCTAAAAAAAATAAAAAAAGATAAGAAATTAAAAAGAAAAAAAAAACTTAAAACAGCAAAAAACGCTAAACAACTAAAAAAGAAAAAAATTAAAAAGGAAGAGAAAACATATATATAAATAAAATAAGCTAAAAAACTAAAAGAAAAGAAAAAACTAAAAAAGAAAAAAAAAGAAAAACAGAAAAACAAATAAAAAAAAGAGAACCTAAAAGACTAAAAAATCAAAAAACTAAAAAGAAAATCTAAAGAAAAAAAAATAAAAATAAAAAAAGACCGGGACACCGGGACACAAATGACGCCCGGAACACCGGGACACAGGGAATATAAATGACGACTGGGACACAGGGATACAACTACAACGGGGACGCCGGGTGCGCAGGGGGATATATAAATGACGACGGGGACACAGGGAATGCTCGATTAGCAATCACCATCAACAAAGCTCAAGGGCAATCATTAGAATAATGAGGTATAGATCTGAATACGGATTGTTTTTCCCATGGACAGTTATATGTTGCATGTTCAAGAGTCGGTAAACCTGACAATCTATTTATATGCACGGACAATGGGACAGGGAAGAATGTTGTATATTCGAAAGTTTTACGTAGTTAAAAATATATGTATATCTATCTATATTCACAGGTGAGACACAGGGACACAACTACAATGGCGCGTAAATAATATATCGCGTAACGATCTACGCACGCGGGGGGCTTGGGGGCGCTTAGCGCCCCGACAAACTTGGTGTCCGGGTGTTGCGAAGCGCCACCCCAACAGCTTCTATATATATATATATATATATATATATATATATATATATATATATATATCTATATATATAAAAATAAGTTGTCTGTCTGTGGATGGATGGGTCAGGTAACGTCACCTGAAAAAACTGGATCAGGTGACGTCAAAACTGAAAAAAACTAAAAAAGGCAAAAACTACAAAAAAACTAAAAACTAATAAAAAAAATAAAAAAGCTAAAAAACTAAAAAAACTAAAAAAAGGCAAAAACTACAAAAAAAACTAAAAACTAATAAAAAAGCTAAAAAACTAAAAAAACTAAAAAAAGGCAAAAACTACAAAAAAACTAAAAACTAATAAAAAAAAATAAAAAAGCTAAAAAACTAAAAAAACTAAAAAAAAGATAAAAAACTAAAAAAACTAAAAACTAAAAAAAAAAGGAAAAAACTGAAAAATAAGCTAAAATAAAGGTAAAAACCAATAAAAAAACTAAAAAAAAAACTGAAAAAACTAAAAAAAGGCAAAAACTACAAAAAAAACTAAAAACTAATAAAAAAAGTAAAAAAGCTAAAAAACTAAAAAAAAACTAAAAAAACTAAAAAAAGGTAAAAAACTAAAAAAAATAAAAAATAAAAAAAAACTAAAAAAAAGGAAAAAACTGAAAAATAAGCTAAAATAAAGGTAAAAACCAATAAAAAACTAAAAAGAAAAAAAGGAAAAAACTAAAAAAAATTTTCATCTAAAAAACTAAAAAAAACTAAAAAAGGTAAAAACTAAAAGAACTAAAAAAGAAAAAAATAAATGACGAAACTCAAAGAGAAAGCGACCAGGACAAAAGGAATGTTCGATTAGCAATCAACAAAGCACCGGGACACAGGGAGTATAAATGACGACCAGGGCATAAGTAAAAAAAAAAAAACTATCTATATATATAAAAATAAGTTGTCTGTGGATCTGTGGATCGTGGATCAGGTGACGTCACCTGAAAAAACTGGATCAGGTGACGTCAAAACTGAAAAAACTAAAAAAAGGCAAAAACTACAAAAAAAACTAAAAACTAATAAAAAAAAATACACCGGGATACAAATGACGACCGGGACACAGGGGAATATAAATGACGACCGGGACACAGGGACACAACTACAACGGGGAC